>NC_089849.1:105647728-105841973 GCF_035609145.1 Eleutherodactylus coqui
CTATTTATATAGCTAGATATATATCTATGCAGTAACATACATTAGATAGATAGATAGATAGACTGTATATAAGCCTGCAAGTCTTGCACTTGAAGCAGCTTTATGATGTCATTAAGGCTCGATGGTGACACGCGCACCCGGAACAAGGACCACAGGTTGTTAGCGGCCATTTTTCCATCAGTCTCCACTGGAGCTAGAAGTGAGCAGACAGATACTCCTATAGACGCTGCTGGAGCCAGATCATTTGTCTCTGTGATGGACAACGTTTGAAATTCGCCCTTAAGCGGGAGACGGCAGCCTACAACAGTCAAATTGATCGCTGCTTATCACTTCTTTTGTGGTAGGTACAGTTATTCCAGATAGAGGAATGGGTAGGTTAAGTTATTCCAGGGAGGGGAATGCTTATGGGCAAGGCATTATGCTTGATCGGAGGCGGATGAAGTGGCAAAAAAGGCTCGGCCTACACCATGACCATGCCAATCGTCAACCCAAAGTGAATATGAGCCACACAGGTTGGTTGAAATAGCGCAACATGAATGATGGAACCTGGATCCAAGCGTCCCAGGATGCATTGCAGCGAAAACGTTCAACAATGTTCAGCGTGACCAATGTTTCTATCTTGGAAAATGAAATTGCATGCTGTATGGAGTGTTTTTGACATATCTTGTCTCAGGATTTGCTTGCAGTCCTACCATATCCCACAAAATGCAGAAGTGCAGTCAATGCAGCTTTTTACCTAAAATGGTAAAAATTGGTCAAAGCCTCATGCGGTTTATTACCTGCCCCTGGAATAACATCATTGGCAATTATAAGAATAATGCTGATAATAATACAAATTTTGTATGTATGTTTTCAGCCCTACAAAACCATAACTATAGAAGTTTAAATTTATACGTAAAGCTAGATATTTGTAGAAATATCTATATTGATATATAACTATCTATTTATATAGCTAGATATATATCTATGCAGTAACATACATTAGATAGATAGATAGATAGATAGACTGTATATAAGCCTGCAAGTCTTGCACTTGAAGCAGCTTTATGATGTCATTAAGGCTCGATGGTGACACGCGCACCCGGAACAAGGACCACAGGTTGTTAGCGGCCATTTTTCCATCAGTCTCCACTGGAGCTAGAAGTGAGCAGACAGATACTCCTATAGACGCTGCTGGAGCCAGATCATTTGTCTCTGTGATGGACAACGTTTGAAATTCGCCCTTAAGCGGGAGACGGCAGCCTACAACAGTCAAATTGATCGCTGCTTATCACTTCTTTTGTGGTAGGTACAGTTATTCCAGATAGAGGAATGGGTAGGTTAAGTTATTCCAGGGAGGGGAATGCTTATGGGCAAGGCATTATGCTTGATCGGAGGCGGATGAAGTGGCAAAAAAGGCTCGGCCTACACCATGACCATGCCAATCGTCAACCCAAAGTGAATATGAGCCACACAGGTTGGTTGAAATAGCGCAACATGAATGATGGAACCTGGATCCAAGCGTCCCAGGATGCATTGCAGCGAAAACGTTCAACAATGTTCAGCGTGACCAATGTTTCTATCTTGGAAAATGAAATTGCATGCTGTATGGAGTGTTTTTGACATATCTTGTCTCAGGATTTGCTTGCAGTCCTACCATATCCCACAAAATGCAGAAGTGCAGTCAATGCAGCTTTTTACCTAAAATGGTAAAAATTGGTCAAAGCCTCATGCGGTTTATTACCTGCCCCTGGAATAACATCATTGGCAATTATAAGAATAATGCTGATAATAATACAAATTTTGTATGTATGTTTTCAGCCCTACAAAACCATAACTATAGAAGTTTAAATTTATACGTAAAGCTAGATATTTGTAGAAATATCTATATTGATATATAACTATCTATTTATATAGCTAGATATATATCTATGCAGTAACATACATTAGATAGATAGATAGATAGATAGACTGTATATAAGCCTGCAAGTCTTGCACTTGAAGCAGCTTTATGATGTCATTAAGGCTCGATGGTGACACGCGCACCCGGAACAAGGACCACAGGTTGTTAGCGGCCATTTTTCCATCAGTCTCCACTGGAGCTAGAAGTGAGCAGACAGATACTCCTATAGACGCTGCTGGAGCCAGATCATTTGTCTCTGTGATGGACAACGTTTGAAATTCGCCCTTAAGCGGGAGACGGCAGCCTACAACAGTCAAATTGATCGCTGCTTATCACTTCTTTTGTGGTAGGTACAGTTATTCCAGATAGAGGAATGGGTAGGTTAAGTTATTCCAGGGAGGGGAATGCTTATGGGCAAGGCATTATGCTTGATCGGAGGCGGATGAAGTGGCAAAAAAGGCTCGGCCTACACCATGACCATGCCAATCGTCAACCCAAAGTGAATATGAGCCACACAGGTTGGTTGAAATAGCGCAACATGAATGATGGAACCTGGATCCAAGCGTCCCAGGATGCATTGCAGCGAAAACGTTCAACAATGTTCAGCGTGACCAATGTTTCTATCTTGGAAAATGAAATTGCATGCTGTATGGAGTGTTTTTGACATATCTTGTCTCAGGATTTGCTTGCAGTCCTACCATATCCCACAAAATGCAGAAGTGCAGTCAATGCAGCTTTTTACCTAAAATGGTAAAAATTGGTCAAAGCCTCATGCGGTTTATTACCTGCCCCTGGAATAACATCAATGGCAATTATAAGAATAATGCTGATAATAATACAAATTTTGTATGTATGTTTTCAGCCCTACAAAACCATAACTATAGAAGTTTAAATTTATACGTAAAGCTAGATATTTGTAGAAATATCTATATTGATATATAACTATCTATTTATATAGCTAGATATATATCTATGCAGTAACATACATTAGATAGATAGATAGATAGATAGACTGTATATAAGCCTGCAAGTCTTGCACTTGAAGCAGCTTTATGATGTCATTAAGGCTCGATGGTGACACGCGCACCCGGAACAAGGACCACAGGTTGTTAGCGGCCATTTTTCCATCAGTCTCCACTGGAGCTAGAAGTGAGCAGACAGATACTCCTATAGACGCTGCTGGAGCCAGATCATTTGTCTCTGTGATGGACAACGTTTGAAATTCGCCCTTAAGCGGGAGACGGCAGCCTACAACAGTCAAATTGATCGCTGCTTATCACTTCTTTTGTGGTAGGTACAGTTATTCCAGATAGAGGAATGGGTAGGTTAAGTTATTCCAGGGAGGGGAATGCTTATGGGCAAGGCATTATGCTTGATCGGAGGCGGATGAAGTGGCAAAAAAGGCTCGGCCTACACCATGACCATGCCAATCGTCAACCCAAAGTGAATATGAGCCACACAGGTTGGTTGAAATAGCGCAACATGAATGATGGAACCTGGATCCAAGCGTCCCAGGATGCATTGCAGCGAAAACGTTCAACAATGTTCAGCGTGACCAATGTTTCTATCTTGGAAAATGAAATTGCATGCTGTATGGAGTGTTTTTGACATATCTTGTCTCAGGATTTGCTTGCAGTCCTACCATATCCCACAAAATGCAGAAGTGCAGTCAATGCAGCTTTTTACCTAAAATGGTAAAAATTGGTCAAAGCCTCATGCGGTTTATTACCTGCCCCTGGAATAACATCATTGGCAATTATAAGAATAATGCTGATAATAATACAAATTTTGTATGTATGTTTTCAGCCCTACAAAACCATAACTATAGAAGTTTAAATTTATACGTAAAGCTAGATATTTGTAGAAATATCTATATTGATATATAACTATCTATTTATATAGCTAGATATATATCTATGCAGTAACATACATTAGATAGATAGATAGATAGATAGACTGTATATAAGCCTGCAAGTCTTGCACTTGAAGCAGCTTTATGATGTCATTAAGGCTCGATGGTGACACGCGCACCCGGAACAAGGACCACAGGTTGTTAGCGGCCATTTTTCCATCAGTCTCCACTGGAGCTAGAAGTGAGCAGACAGATACTCCTATAGACGCTGCTGGAGCCAGATCATTTGTCTCTGTGATGGACAACGTTTGAAATTCGCCCTTAAGCGGGAGACGGCAGCCTACAACAGTCAAATTGATCGCTGCTTATCACTTCTTTTGTGGTAGGTACAGTTATTCCAGATAGGGGAATGGGTAGGTTAAGTTATTCCAGGGAGGGGAATGCTTATGGGCAAGGCATTATGCTTGATCGGAGGCGGATGAAGTGGCAAAAAAGGCTCGGCCTACACCATGACCATGCCAATCGTCAACCCAAAGTGAATATGAGCCACACAGGTTGGTTGAAATAGCGCAACATGAATGATGGAACCTGGATCCAAGCGTCCCAGGATGCATTGCAGCGAAAACGTTCAACAATGTTCAGCGTGACCAATGTTTCTATCTTGGAAAATGAAATTGCATGATGTATGGAGTGTTTTTGACATATCTTGTCTCAGGATTTGCTTGCAGTCCTACCATATCCCACAAAATGCAGAAGTGCAGTCAATGCAGCTTTTTACCTAAAATGGTAAAAATTGGTCAAAGCCTCATGCGGTTTATTACCTGCCCCTGGAATAACATCAATGGCAATTATAAGAATAATGCTGATAATAATACAAATTTTGTATGTATGTTTTCAGCCCTACAAAACCATAACTATAGAAGTTTAAATTTATACGTAAAGCTAGATATTTGTAGAAATATCTATATTGATATATAACTATCTATTTATATAGCTAGATATATATCTATGCAGTAACATACATTAGATAGATAGATAGATAGACTGTATATAAGCCTGCAAGTCTTGCACTTGAAGCAGCTTTATGATGTCATTAAGGCTCGATGGTGACACGCGCACCCGGAACAAGGACCACAGGTTGTTAGCGGCCATTTTTCCATCAGTCTCCACTGGAGCTAGAAGTGAGCAGACAGATACTCCTATAGACGCTGCTGGAGCCAGATCATTTGTCTCTGTGATGGACAACGTTTGAAATTCGCCCTTAAGCGGGAGACGGCAGCCTACAACAGTCAAATTGATCGCTGCTTATCACTTCTTTTGTGGTAGGTACAGTTATTCCAGATAGAGGAATGGGTAGGTTAAGTTATTCCAGGGAGGGGAATGCTTATGGGCAAGGCATTATGCTTGATCGGAGGCGGATGAAGTGGCAAAAAAGGCTCGGCCTACACCATGACCATGCCAATCGTCAACCCAAAGTGAATATGAGCCACACAGGTTGGTTGAAATAGCGCAACATGAATGATGGAACCTGGATCCAAGCGTCCCAGGATGCATTGCAGCGAAAACGTTCAACAATGTTCAGCGTGACCAATGTTTCTATCTTGGAAAATGAAATTGCATGCTGTATGGAGTGTTTTTGACATATCTTGTCTCAGGATTTGCTTGCAGTCCTACCATATCCCACAAAATGCAGAAGTGCAGTCAATGCAGCTTTTTACCTAAAATGGTAAAAATTGGTCAAAGCCTCATGCGGTTTATTACCTGCCCCTGGAATAACATCATTGGCAATTATAAGAATAATGCTGATAATAATACAAATTTTGTATGTATGTTTTCAGCCCTACAAAACCATAACTATAGAAGTTTAAATTTATACGTAAAGCTAGATATTTGTAGAAATATCTATATTGATATATAACTATCTATTTATATAGCTAGATATATATCTATGCAGTAACATACATTAGATAGATAGATAGATAGATAGATAGACTGTATATAAGCCTGCAAGTCTTGCACTTGAAGCAGCTTTATGATGTCATTAAGGCTCGATGGTGACACGCGCACCCGGAACAAGGACCACAGGTTGTTAGCGGCCATTTTTCCATCAGTCTCCACTGGAGCTAGAAGTGAGCAGACAGATACTCCTATAGACGCTGCTGGAGCCAGATCATTTGTCTCTGTGATGGACAACGTTTGAAATTCGCCCTTAAGCGGGAGACGGCAGCCTACAACAGTCAAATTGATCGCTGCTTATCACTTCTTTTGTGGTAGGTACAGTTATTCCAGATAGGGGAATGGGTAGGTTAAGTTATTCCAGGGAGGGGAATGCTTATGGGCAAGGCATTATGCTTGATCGGAGGCGGATGAAGTGGCAAAAAAGGCTCGGCCTACACCATGACCATGCCAATCGTCAACCCAAAGTGAATATGAGCCACACAGGTTGGTTGAAATAGCGCAACATGAATGATGGAACCTGGATCCAAGCGTCCCAGGATGCATTGCAGCGAAAACGTTCAACAATGTTCAGCGTGACCAATGTTTCTATCTTGGAAAATGAAATTGCATGCTGTATGGAGTGTTTTTGACATATCTTGTCTCAGGATTTGCTTGCAGTCCTACCATATCCCACAAAATGCAGAAGTGCAGTCAATGCAGCTTTTTACCTAAAATGGTAAAAATTGGTCAAAGCCTCATGCGGTTTATTACCTGCCCCTGGAATAACATCAATGGCAATTATAAGAATAATGCTGATAATAATACAAATTTTGTATGTATGTTTTCAGCCCTACAAAACCATAACTATAGAAGTTTAAATTTATACGTAAAGCTAGATATTTGTAGAAATATCTATATTGATATATAACTATCTATTTATATAGCTAGATATATATCTATGCAGTAACATACATTAGATAGATAGATAGATAGACTGTATATAAGCCTGCAAGTCTTGCACTTGAAGCAGCTTTATGATGTCATTAAGGCTCGATGGTGACACGCGCACCCGGAACAAGGACCACAGGTTGTTAGCGGCCATTTTTCCATCAGTCTCCACTGGAGCTAGAAGTGAGCAGACAGATACTCCTATAGACGCTGCTGGAGCCAGATCATTTGTCTCTGTGATGGACAACGTTTGAAATTCGCCCTTAAGCGGGAGACGGCAGCCTACAACAGTCAAATTGATCGCTGCTTATCACTTCTTTTGTGGTAGGTACAGTTATTCCAGATAGGGGAATGGGTAGGTTAAGTTATTCCAGGGAGGGGAATGCTTATGGGCAAGGCATTATGCTTGATCGGAGGCGGATGAAGTGGCAAAAAAGGCTCGGCCTACACCATGACCATGCCAATCGTCAACCCAAAGTGAATATGAGCCACACAGGTTGGTTGAAATAGCGCAACATGAATGATGGAACCTGGATCCAAGCGTCCCAGGATGCATTGCAGCGAAAACGTTCAACAATGTTCAGCGTGACCAATGTTTCTATCTTGGAAAATGAAATTGCATGATGTATGGAGTGTTTTTGACATATCTTGTCTCAGGATTTGCTTGCAGTCCTACCATATCCCACAAAATGCAGAAGTGCAGTCAATGCAGCTTTTTACCTAAAATGGTAAAAATTGGTCAAAGCCTCATGCGGTTTATTACCTGCCCCTGGAATAACATCAATGGCAATTATAAGAATAATGCTGATAATAGTACAAATTTTGTATGTATGTTTTCAGCCCTACAAAACCATAACTATAGAAGTTTAAATTTATACGTAAAGCTAGATATTTGTAGAAATATCTATATTGATATATAACTATCTATTTATATAGCTAGATATATATCTATGCAGTAACATACATTAGATAGATAGATAGATAGATAGATAGATAGACTGTATATAAGCCTGCAAGTCTTGCACTTGAAGCAGCTTTATGATGTCATTAAGGCTCGATGGTGACACGCGCACCCGAAACAAGGACCACAGGTTGTTAGCGGCCATTTTTCCATCAGTCTCCACTGGAGCTAGAAGTGAGCAGACAGATACACCTATAGACGCTGCTGGAGCCAGATCATTTGTCTCTGTGATGGACAACGTTTGAAATTCGCCCTTAAGCGGGAGACGGCAGCCTACAACAGTCAAATTGATCGCTGCTTATCACTTATTTTGTGGTAGGTACAGTTATTCCAGATAGGGGAATGGGTAGGTTAAGTTATTCCAGGGAGGGGAATGCTTATGGGCAAGTCATTATGCTTGATCGGAGGCGGATGAAGTGGCAAAAAAGGCTCGGCCTACACCATGACCATGCCAATCGTCAACCCAAAGTGAATATGAGCCACACAGGTTGGTTGAAATAGCGCAACATGAATGATGGAACCTGGATCCAAGCGTCCCAGGATGCATTGCAGCGAAAACGTTCAACAATGTTCAGCGTGACCAATGTTTCTATCTTGGAAAATGAAATTGCATGCTGTATGGAGTGTTTTTGACATATCTTGTCTCAGGATTTGCTTGCAGTCCTACCATATCCCACAAAATGCAAAAGTGCAGTCAATGCAGCTTTTTACCTAAAATGGTAAAAATTGGTCAAAGCCTCATGCGGTTTATTACCTGCCCCTGGAATAACATCAATGGCAATTATAAGAATAATGCTGATAATAGTACAAATTTTGTATGTATGTTTTCAGCCCTACAAAACCATAACTATAGAAGTTTAAATTTATACGTAAAGCTAGATATTTGTAGAAATATCTATATTGATATATAACTATCTATTTATATAGCTAGATATATATCTATGCAGTAACATACATTAGATAGATAGATAGATAGATAGACTGTATATAAGCCTGCAAGTCTTGCACTTGAAGCAGCTTTATGATGTCATTAAGGCTCGATGGTGACACGCGCACCCGAAACAAGGACCACAGGTTGTTAGCGGCCATTTTTCCATCAGTCTCCACTGGAGCTAGAAGTGAGCAGACAGATACTCCTATAGACGCTGCTGGAGCCAGATCATTTGTCTCTGTGATGGACAACGTTTGAAATTCGCCCTTAAGCGGGAGACGGCAGCCTACAACAGTCAAATTGATCGCTGCTTATCACTTCTTTTGTGGTAGGTACAGTTATTCCAGATAGGGGAATGGGTAGGTTAAGTTATTCCAGGGAGGGGAATGCTTATGGGCAAGGCATTATGCTTGATCGGAGGCGGATGAAGTGGCAAAAAAGGCTCGGCCTACACCATGACCATGCCAATCGTCAACCCAAAGTGAATATGAGCCACACAGGTTGGTTGAAATAGCGCAACATGAATGATGGAACCTGGATCCAAGCGTCCCAGGATGCATTGCAGCGAAAACGTTCAACAATGTTCAGCGTGACCAATGTTTCTATCTTGGAAAATGAAATTGCATGCTGTATGGAGTGTTTTTGACATATCTTGTCTCAGGATTTGCTTGCAGTCCTACCATATCCCACAAAATGCAGAAGTGCAGTCAATGCAGCTTTTTACCTAAAATGGTAAAAATTGGTCAAAGCCTCATGCGGTTTATTACCTGCCCCTGGAATAACATCAATGGCAATTATAAGAATAATGCTGATAATAATACAAATTTTGTATGTATGTTTTCAGCCCTACAAAACCATAACTATAGAAGTTTAAATTTATACGTAAAGCTAGATATTTGTAGAAATATCTATATTGATATATAACTATCTATTTATATAGCTAGATATATATCTATGCAGTAACATACATTAGATAGATAGATAGATAGACTGTATATAAGCCTGCAAGTCTTGCACTTGAAGCAGCTTTATGATGTCATTAAGGCTCGATGGTGACACGCGCACCCGGAACAAGGACCACAGGTTGTTAGCGGCCATTTTTCCATCAGTCTCCACTGGAGCTAGAAGTGAGCAGACAGATACTCCTATAGACGCTGCTGGAGCCAGATCATTTGTCTCTGTGATGGACAACGTTTGAAATTCGCCCTTAAGCGGGAGACGGCAGCCTACAACAGTCAAATTGATCGCTGCTTATCACTTCTTTTGTGGTAGGTACAGTTATTCCAGATAGAGGAATGGGTAGGTTAAGTTATTCCAGGGAGGGGAATGCTTATGGGCAAGGCATTATGCTTGATCGGAGGCGGATGAAGTGGCAAAAAAGGCTCGGCCTACACCATGACCATGCCAATCGTCAACCCAAAGTGAATATGAGCCACACAGGTTGGTTGAAATAGCGCAACATGAATGATGGAACCTGGATCCAAGCGTCCCAGGATGCATTGCAGCGAAAACGTTCAACAATGTTCAGCGTGACCAATGTTTCTATCTTGGAAAATGAAATTGCATGCTGTATGGAGTGTTTTTGACATATCTTGTCTCAGGATTTGCTTGCAGTCCTACCATATCCCACAAAATGCAGAAGTGCAGTCAATGCAGCTTTTTACCTAAAATGGTAAAAATTGGTCAAAGCCTCATGCGGTTTATTACCTGCCCCTGGAATAACATCATTGGCAATTATAAGAATAATGCTGATAATAATACAAATTTTGTATGTATGTTTTCAGCCCTACAAAACCATAACTATAGAAGTTTAAATTTATACGTAAAGCTAGATATTTGTAGAAATATCTATATTGATATATAACTATCTATTTATATAGCTAGATATATATCTATGCAGTAACATACATTAGATAGATAGATAGATAGATAGACTGTATATAAGCCTGCAAGTCTTGCACTTGAAGCAGCTTTATGATGTCATTAAGGCTCGATGGTGACACGCGCACCCGGAACAAGGACCACAGGTTGTTAGCGGCCATTTTTCCATCAGTCTCCACTGGAGCTAGAAGTGAGCAGACAGATACTCCTATAGACGCTGCTGGAGCCAGATCATTTGTCTCTGTGATGGACAACGTTTGAAATTCGCCCTTAAGCGGGAGACGGCAGCCTACAACAGTCAAATTGATCGCTGCTTATCACTTCTTTTGTGGTAGGTACAGTTATTCCAGATAGGGGAATGGGTAGGTTAAGTTATTCCAGGGAGGGGAATGCTTATGGGCAAGGCATTATGCTTGATCGGAGGCGGATGAAGTGGCAAAAAAGGCTCGGCCTACACCATGACCATGCCAATCGTCAACCCAAAGTGAATATGAGCCACACAGGTTGGTTGAAATAGCGCAACATGAATGATGGAACCTGGATCCAAGCGTCCCAGGATGCATTGCAGCGAAAACGTTCAACAATGTTCAGCGTGACCAATGTTTCTATCTTGGAAAATGAAATTGCATGCTGTATGGAGTGTTTTTGACATATCTTGTCTCAGGATTTGCTTGCAGTCCTACCATATCCCACAAAATGCAGAAGTGCAGTCAATGCAGCTTTTTACCTAAAATGGTAAAAATTGGTCAAAGCCTCATGCGGTTTATTACCTGCCCCTGGAATAACATCAATGGCAATTATAAGAATAATGCTGATAATAATACAAATTTTGTATGTATGTTTTCAGCCCTACAAAACCATAACTATAGAAGTTTAAATTTATACGTAAAGCTAGATATTTGTAGAAATATCTATATTGATATATAACTATCTATTTATATAGCTAGATATATATCTATGCAGTAACATACATTAGATAGATAGATAGATAGACTGTATATAAGCCTGCAAGTCTTGCACTTGAAGCAGCTTTATGATGTCATTAAGGCTCGATGGTGACACGCGCACCCGGAACAAGGACCACAGGTTGTTAGCGGCCATTTTTCCATCAGTCTCCACTGGAGCTAGAAGTGAGCAGACAGATACTCCTATAGACGCTGCTGGAGCCAGATCATTTGTCTCTGTGATGGACAACGTTTGAAATTCGCCCTTAAGCGGGAGACGGCAGCCTACAACAGTCAAATTGATCGCTGCTTATCACTTCTTTTGTGGTAGGTACAGTTATTCCAGATAGAGGAATGGGTAGGTTAAGTTATTCCAGGGAGGGGAATGCTTATGGGCAAGGCATTATGCTTGATCGGAGGCGGATGAAGTGGCAAAAAAGGCTCGGCCTACACCATGACCATGCCAATCGTCAACCCAAAGTGAATATGAGCCACACAGGTTGGTTGAAATAGCGCAACATGAATGATGGAACCTGGATCCAAGCGTCCCAGGATGCATTGCAGCGAAAACGTTCAACAATGTTCAGCGTGACCAATGTTTCTATCTTGGAAAATGAAATTGCATGCTGTATGGAGTGTTTTTGACATATCTTGTCTCAGGATTTGCTTGCAGTCCTACCATATCCCACAAAATGCAGAAGTGCAGTCAATGCAGCTTTTTACCTAAAATGGTAAAAATTGGTCAAAGCCTCATGCGGTTTATTACCTGCCCCTGGAATAACATCATTGGCAATTATAAGAATAATGCTGATAATAATACAAATTTTGTATGTATGTTTTCAGCCCTACAAAACCATAACTATAGAAGTTTAAATTTATACGTAAAGCTAGATATTTGTAGAAATATCTATATTGATATATAACTATCTATTTATATAGCTAGATATATATCTATGCAGTAACATACATTAGATAGATAGATAGATAGATAGACTGTATATAAGCCTGCAAGTCTTGCACTTGAAGCAGCTTTATGATGTCATTAAGGCTCGATGGTGACACGCGCACCCGGAACAAGGACCACAGGTTGTTAGCGGCCATTTTTCCATCAGTCTCCACTGGAGCTAGAAGTGAGCAGACAGATACTCCTATAGACGCTGCTGGAGCCAGATCATTTGTCTCTGTGATGGACAACGTTTGAAATTCGCCCTTAAGCGGGAGACGGCAGCCTACAACAGTCAAATTGATCGCTGCTTATCACTTCTTTTGTGGTAGGTACAGTTATTCCAGATAGAGGAATGGGTAGGTTAAGTTATTCCAGGGAGGGGAATGCTTATGGGCAAGGCATTATGCTTGATCGGAGGCGGATGAAGTGGCAAAAAAGGCTCGGCCTACACCATGACCATGCCAATCGTCAACCCAAAGTGAATATGAGCCACACAGGTTGGTTGAAATAGCGCAACATGAATGATGGAACCTGGATCCAAGCGTCCCAGGATGCATTGCAGCGAAAACGTTCAACAATGTTCAGCGTGACCAATGTTTCTATCTTGGAAAATGAAATTGCATGCTGTATGGAGTGTTTTTGACATATCTTGTCTCAGGATTTGCTTGCAGTCCTACCATATCCCACAAAATGCAGAAGTGCAGTCAATGCAGCTTTTTACCTAAAATGGTAAAAATTGGTCAAAGCCTCATGCGGTTTATTACCTGCCCCTGGAATAACATCAATGGCAATTATAAGAATAATGCTGATAATAATACAAATTTTGTATGTATGTTTTCAGCCCTACAAAACCATAACTATAGAAGTTTAAATTTATACGTAAAGCTAGATATTTGTAGAAATATCTATATTGATATATAACTATCTATTTATATAGCTAGATATATATCTATGCAGTAACATACATTAGATAGATAGATAGATAGACTGTATATAAGCCTGCAAGTCTTGCACTTGAAGCAGCTTTATGATGTCATTAAGGCTCGATGGTGACACGCGCACCCGGAACAAGGACCACAGGTTGTTAGCGGCCATTTTTCCATCAGTCTCCACTGGAGCTAGAAGTGAGCAGACAGATACTCCTATAGACGCTGCTGGAGCCAGATCATTTGTCTCTGTGATGGACAACGTTTGAAATTCGCCCTTAAGCGGGAGACGGCAGCCTACAACAGTCAAATTGATCGCTGCTTATCACTTCTTTTGTGGTAGGTACAGTTATTCCAGATAGAGGAATGGGTAGGTTAAGTTATTCCAGGGAGGGGAATGCTTATGGGCAAGGCATTATGCTTGATCGGAGGCGGATGAAGTGGCAAAAAAGGCTCGGCCTACACCATGACCATGCCAATCGTCAACCCAAAGTGAATATGAGCCACACAGGTTGGTTGAAATAGCGCAACATGAATGATGGAACCTGGATCCAAGCGTCCCAGGATGCATTGCAGCGAAAACGTTCAACAATGTTCAGCGTGACCAATGTTTCTATCTTGGAAAATGAAATTGCATGCTGTATGGAGTGTTTTTGACATATCTTGTCTCAGGATTTGCTTGCAGTCCTACCATATCCCACAAAATGCAGAAGTGCAGTCAATGCAGCTTTTTACCTAAAATGGTAAAAATTGGTCAAAGCCTCATGCGGTTTATTACCTGCCCCTGGAATAACATCATTGGCAATTATAAGAATAATGCTGATAATAATACAAATTTTGTATGTATGTTTTCAGCCCTACAAAACCATAACTATAGAAGTTTAAATTTATACGTAAAGCTAGATATTTGTAGAAATATCTATATTGATATATAACTATCTATTTATATAGCTAGATATATATCTATGCAGTAACATACATTAGATAGATAGATAGATAGATAGACTGTATATAAGCCTGCAAGTCTTGCACTTGAAGCAGCTTTATGATGTCATTAAGGCTCGATGGTGACACGCGCACCCGGAACAAGGACCACAGGTTGTTAGCGGCCATTTTTCCATCAGTCTCCACTGGAGCTAGAAGTGAGCAGACAGATACTCCTATAGACGCTGCTGGAGCCAGATCATTTGTCTCTGTGATGGACAACGTTTGAAATTCGCCCTTAAGCGGGAGACGGCAGCCTACAACAGTCAAATTGATCGCTGCTTATCACTTCTTTTGTGGTAGGTACAGTTATTCCAGATAGGGGAATGGGTAGGTTAAGTTATTCCAGGGAGGGGAATGCTTATGGGCAAGGCATTATGCTTGATCGGAGGCGGATGAAGTGGCAAAAAAGGCTCGGCCTACACCATGACCATGCCAATCGTCAACCCAAAGTGAATATGAGCCACACAGGTTGGTTGAAATAGCGCAACATGAATGATGGAACCTGGATCCAAGCGTCCCAGGATGCATTGCAGCGAAAACGTTCAACAATGTTCAGCGTGACCAATGTTTCTATCTTGGAAAATGAAATTGCATGATGTATGGAGTGTTTTTGACATATCTTGTCTCAGGATTTGCTTGCAGTCCTACCATATCCCACAAAATGCAGAAGTGCAGTCAATGCAGCTTTTTACCTAAAATGGTAAAAATTGGTCAAAGCCTCATGCGGTTTATTACCTGCCCCTGGAATAACATCAATGGCAATTATAAGAATAATGCTGATAATAATACAAATTTTGTATGTATGTTTTCAGCCCTACAAAACCATAACTATAGAAGTTTAAATTTATACGTAAAGCTAGATATTTGTAGAAATATCTATATTGATATATAACTATCTATTTATATAGCTAGATATATATCTATGCAGTAACATACATTAGATAGATAGATAGATAGACTGTATATAAGCCTGCAAGTCTTGCACTTGAAGCAGCTTTATGATGTCATTAAGGCTCGATGGTGACACGCGCACCCGGAACAAGGACCACAGGTTGTTAGCGGCCATTTTTCCATCAGTCTCCACTGGAGCTAGAAGTGAGCAGACAGATACTCCTATAGACGCTGCTGGAGCCAGATCATTTGTCTCTGTGATGGACAACGTTTGAAATTCGCCCTTAAGCGGGAGACGGCAGCCTACAACAGTCAAATTGATCGCTGCTTATCACTTCTTTTGTGGTAGGTACAGTTATTCCAGATAGAGGAATGGGTAGGTTAAGTTATTCCAGGGAGGGGAATGCTTATGGGCAAGGCATTATGCTTGATCGGAGGCGGATGAAGTGGCAAAAAAGGCTCGGCCTACACCATGACCATGCCAATCGTCAACCCAAAGTGAATATGAGCCACACAGGTTGGTTGAAATAGCGCAACATGAATGATGGAACCTGGATCCAAGCGTCCCAGGATGCATTGCAGCGAAAACGTTCAACAATGTTCAGCGTGACCAATGTTTCTATCTTGGAAAATGAAATTGCATGCTGTATGGAGTGTTTTTGACATATCTTGTCTCAGGATTTGCTTGCAGTCCTACCATATCCCACAAAATGCAGAAGTGCAGTCAATGCAGCTTTTTACCTAAAATGGTAAAAATTGGTCAAAGCCTCATGCGGTTTATTACCTGCCCCTGGAATAACATCATTGGCAATTATAAGAATAATGCTGATAATAATACAAATTTTGTATGTATGTTTTCAGCCCTACAAAACCATAACTATAGAAGTTTAAATTTATACGTAAAGCTAGATATTTGTAGAAATATCTATATTGATATATAACTATCTATTTATATAGCTAGATATATATCTATGCAGTAACATACATTAGATAGATAGATAGATAGATAGACTGTATATAAGCCTGCAAGTCTTGCACTTGAAGCAGCTTTATGATGTCATTAAGGCTCGATGGTGACACGCGCACCCGGAACAAGGACCACAGGTTGTTAGCGGCCATTTTTCCATCAGTCTCCACTGGAGCTAGAAGTGAGCAGACAGATACTCCTATAGACGCTGCTGGAGCCAGATCATTTGTCTCTGTGATGGACAACGTTTGAAATTCGCCCTTAAGCGGGAGACGGCAGCCTACAACAGTCAAATTGATCGCTGCTTATCACTTCTTTTGTGGTAGGTACAGTTATTCCAGATAGGGGAATGGGTAGGTTAAGTTATTCCAGGGAGGGGAATGCTTATGGGCAAGGCATTATGCTTGATCGGAGGCGGATGAAGTGGCAAAAAAGGCTCGGCCTACACCATGACCATGCCAATCGTCAACCCAAAGTGAATATGAGCCACACAGGTTGGTTGAAATAGCGCAACATGAATGATGGAACCTGGATCCAAGCGTCCCAGGATGCATTGCAGCGAAAACGTTCAACAATGTTCAGCGTGACCAATGTTTCT
Organism: Eleutherodactylus coqui; assembly: GCF_035609145.1. Lineage (NCBI taxonomy): Eukaryota > Metazoa > Chordata > Amphibia > Anura > Eleutherodactylidae > Eleutherodactylus > Eleutherodactylus coqui. The sequence goes on from NC_089849.1 coordinate 105,664,381, forward strand.
ATCTTGGAAAATGAAATTGCATGCTGTATGGAGTGTTTTTGACATATCTTGTCTCAGGATTTGCTTGCAGTCCTACCATATCCCACAAAATGCAGAAGTGCAGTCAATGCAGCTTTTTACCTAAAATGGTAAAAATTGGTCAAAGCCTCATGCGGTTTATTACCTGCCCCTGGAATAACATCAATGGCAATTATAAGAATAATGCTGATAATAATACAAATTTTGTATGTATGTTTTCAGCCCTACAAAACCATAACTATAGAAGTTTAAATTTATACGTAAAGCTAGATATTTGTAGAAATATCTATATTGATATATAACTATCTATTTATATAGCTAGATATATATCTATGCAGTAACATACATTAGATAGATAGATAGATAGACTGTATATAAGCCTGCAAGTCTTGCACTTGAAGCAGCTTTATGATGTCATTAAGGCTCGATGGTGACACGCGCACCCGGAACAAGGACCACAGGTTGTTAGCGGCCATTTTTCCATCAGTCTCCACTGGAGCTAGAAGTGAGCAGACAGATACTCCTATAGACGCTGCTGGAGCCAGATCATTTGTCTCTGTGATGGACAACGTTTGAAATTCGCCCTTAAGCGGGAGACGGCAGCCTACAACAGTCAAATTGATCGCTGCTTATCACTTCTTTTGTGGTAGGTACAGTTATTCCAGATAGAGGAATGGGTAGGTTAAGTTATTCCAGGGAGGGGAATGCTTATGGGCAAGGCATTATGCTTGATCGGAGGCGGATGAAGTGGCAAAAAAGGCTCGGCCTACACCATGACCATGCCAATCGTCAACCCAAAGTGAATATGAGCCACACAGGTTGGTTGAAATAGCGCAACATGAATGATGGAACCTGGATCCAAGCGTCCCAGGATGCATTGCAGCGAAAACGTTCAACAATGTTCAGCGTGACCAATGTTTCTATCTTGGAAAATGAAATTGCATGCTGTATGGAGTGTTTTTGACATATCTTGTCTCAGGATTTGCTTGCAGTCCTACCATATCCCACAAAATGCAGAAGTGCAGTCAATGCAGCTTTTTACCTAAAATGGTAAAAATTGGTCAAAGCCTCATGCGGTTTATTACCTGCCCCTGGAATAACATCAATGGCAATTATAAGAATAATGCTGATAATAATACAAATTTTGTATGTATGTTTTCAGCCCTACAAAACCATAACTATAGAAGTTTAAATTTATACGTAAAGCTAGATATTTGTAGAAATATCTATATTGATATATAACTATCTATTTATATAGCTAGATATATATCTATGCAGTAACATACATTAGATAGATAGATAGATAGACTGTATATAAGCCTGCAAGTCTTGCACTTGAAGCAGCTTTATGATGTCATTAAGGCTCGATGGTGACACGCGCACCCGGAACAAGGACCACAGGTTGTTAGCGGCCATTTTTCCATCAGTCTCCACTGGAGCTAGAAGTGAGCAGACAGATACTCCTATAGACGCTGCTGGAGCCAGATCATTTGTCTCTGTGATGGACAACGTTTGAAATTCGCCCTTAAGCGGGAGACGGCAGCCTACAACAGTCAAATTGATCGCTGCTTATCACTTCTTTTGTGGTAGGTACAGTTATTCCAGATAGAGGAATGGGTAGGTTAAGTTATTCCAGGGAGGGGAATGCTTATGGGCAAGGCATTATGCTTGATCGGAGGCGGATGAAGTGGCAAAAAAGGCTCGGCCTACACCATGACCATGCCAATCGTCAACCCAAAGTGAATATGAGCCACACAGGTTGGTTGAAATAGCGCAACATGAATGATGGAACCTGGATCCAAGCGTCCCAGGATGCATTGCAGCGAAAACGTTCAACAATGTTCAGCGTGACCAATGTTTCTATCTTGGAAAATGAAATTGCATGCTGTATGGAGTGTTTTTGACATATCTTGTCTCAGGATTTGCTTGCAGTCCTACCATATCCCACAAAATGCAGAAGTGCAGTCAATGCAGCTTTTTACCTAAAATGGTAAAAATTGGTCAAAGCCTCATGCGGTTTATTACCTGCCCCTGGAATAACATCATTGGCAATTATAAGAATAATGCTGATAATAATACAAATTTTGTATGTATGTTTTCAGCCCTACAAAACCATAACTATAGAAGTTTAAATTTATACGTAAAGCTAGATATTTGTAGAAATATCTATATTGATATATAACTATCTATTTATATAGCTAGATATATATCTATGCAGTAACATACATTAGATAGATAGATAGATAGATAGACTGTATATAAGCCTGCAAGTCTTGCACTTGAAGCAGCTTTATGATGTCATTAAGGCTCGATGGTGACACGCGCACCCGGAACAAGGACCACAGGTTGTTAGCGGCCATTTTTCCATCAGTCTCCACTGGAGCTAGAAGTGAGCAGACAGATACTCCTATAGACGCTGCTGGAGCCAGATCATTTGTCTCTGTGATGGACAACGTTTGAAATTCGCCCTTAAGCGGGAGACGGCAGCCTACAACAGTCAAATTGATCGCTGCTTATCACTTCTTTTGTGGTAGGTACAGTTATTCCAGATAGGGGAATGGGTAGGTTAAGTTATTCCAGGGAGGGGAATGCTTATGGGCAAGGCATTATGCTTGATCGGAGGCGGATGAAGTGGCAAAAAAGGCTCGGCCTACACCATGACCATGCCAATCGTCAACCCAAAGTGAATATGAGCCACACAGGTTGGTTGAAATAGCGCAACATGAATGATGGAACCTGGATCCAAGCGTCCCAGGATGCATTTCAGCGAAAACGTTCAACAATGTTCAGCGTGACCAATGTTTCTATCTTGGAAAATGAAATTGCATGATGTATGGAGTGTTTTTGACATATCTTGTCTCAGGATTTGCTTGCAGTCCTACCATATCCCACAAAATGCAGAAGTGCAGTCAATGCAGCTTTTTACCTAAAATGGTAAAAATTGGTCAAAGCCTCATGCGGTTTATTACCTGCCCCTGGAATAACATCAATGGCAATTATAAGAATAATGCTGATAATAGTACAAATTTCGTATGTATGTTTTCAGCCCTACAAAACCATAACTATAGAAGTTTAAATTTATACGTAAAGCTAGATATTTGTAGAAATATCTATATTGATATATAACTATCTATTTATATAGCTAGATATATATCTATGCAGTAACATACATTAGATAGATAGATAGATAGATAGATAGATAGATAGACTGTATATAAGCCTGCAAGTCTTGCACTTGAAGCAGCTTTATGATGTCATTAAGGCTCGATGGTGACACGCGCACCCGGAACAAGGACCACAGGTTGTTAGCGGCCATTTTTCCATCAGTCTCCACTGGAGCTAGAAGTGAGCAGACAGATACTCCTATAGACGCTGCTGGAGCCAGATCATTTGTCTCTGTGATGGACAACGTTTGAAATTCGCCCTTAAGCGGGAGACGGCAGCCTACAACAGTCAAATTGATCGCTGCTTATCACTTCTTTTGTGGTAGGTACAGTTATTCCAGATAGGGGAATGGGTAGGTTAAGTTATTCCAGGGAGGGGAATGCTTATGGGCAAGGCATTATGCTTGATCGGAGGCGGATGAAGTGGCAAAAAAGGCTCGGCCTACACCATGACCATGCCAATCGTCAACCCAAAGTGAATATGAGCCACACAGGTTGGTTGAAATAGCGCAACATGAATGATGGAACCTGGATCCAAGCGTCCCAGGATGCATTGCAGCGAAAACGTTCAACAATGTTCAGCGTGACCAATGTTTCTATCTTGGAAAATGAAATTGCATGCTGTATGGAGTGTTTTTGACATATCTTGTCTCAGGATTTGCTTGCAGTCCTACCATATCCCACAAAATGCAGAAGTGCAGTCAATGCAGCTTTTTACCTAAAATGGTAAAAATTGGTCAAAGCCTCATGCGGTTTATTACCTGCCCCTGGAATAACATCAATGGCAATTATAAGAATAATGCTGATAATAATACAAATTTTGTATGTATGTTTTCAGCCCTACAAAACCATAACTATAGAAGTTTAAATTTATACGTAAAGCTAGATATTTGTAGAAATATCTATATTGATATATAACTATCTATTTATATAGCTAGATATATATCTATGCAGTAACATACATTAGATAGATAGATAGATAGACTGTATATAAGCCTGCAAGTCTTGCACTTGAAGCAGCTTTATGATGTCATTAAGGCTCGATGGTGACACGCGCACCCGGAACAAGGACCACAGGTTGTTAGCGGCCATTTTTCCATCAGTCTCCACTGGAGCTAGAAGTGAGCAGACAGATACTCCTATAGACGCTGCTGGAGCCAGATCATTTGTCTCTGTGATGGACAACGTTTGAAATTCGCCCTTAAGCGGGAGACGGCAGCCTACAACAGTCAAATTGATCGCTGCTTATCACTTCTTTTGTGGTAGGTACAGTTATTCCAGATAGAGGAATGGGTAGGTTAAGTTATTCCAGGGAGGGGAATGCTTATGGGCAAGGCATTATGCTTGATCGGAGGCGGATGAAGTGGCAAAAAAGGCTCGGCCTACACCATGACCATGCCAATCGTCAACCCAAAGTGAATATGAGCCACACAGGTTGGTTGAAATAGCGCAACATGAATGATGGAACCTGGATCCAAGCGTCCCAGGATGCATTGCAGCGAAAACGTTCAACAATGTTCAGCGTGACCAATGTTTCTATCTTGGAAAATGAAATTGCATGCTGTATGGAGTGTTTTTGACATATCTTGTCTCAGGATTTGCTTGCAGTCCTACCATATCCCACAAAATGCAGAAGTGCAGTCAATGCAGCTTTTTACCTAAAATGGTAAAAATTGGTCAAAGCCTCATGCGGTTTATTACCTGCCCCTGGAATAACATCATTGGCAATTATAAGAATAATGCTGATAATAATACAAATTTTGTATGTATGTTTTCAGCCCTACAAAACCATAACTATAGAAGTTTAAATTTATACGTAAAGCTAGATATTTGTAGAAATATCTATATTGATATATAACTATCTATTTATATAGCTAGATATATATCTATGCAGTAACATACATTAGATAGATAGATAGATAGATAGACTGTATATAAGCCTGCAAGTCTTGCACTTGAAGCAGCTTTATGATGTCATTAAGGCTCGATGGTGACACGCGCACCCGGAACAAGGACCACAGGTTGTTAGCGGCCATTTTTCCATCAGTCTCCACTGGAGCTAGAAGTGAGCAGACAGATACTCCTATAGACGCTGCTGGAGCCAGATCATTTGTCTCTGTGATGGACAACGTTTGAAATTCGCCCTTAAGCGGGAGACGGCAGCCTACAACAGTCAAATTGATCGCTGCTTATCACTTCTTTTGTGGTAGGTACAGTTATTCCAGATAGGGGAATGGGTAGGTTAAGTTATTCCAGGGAGGGGAATGCTTATGGGCAAGGCATTATGCTTGATCGGAGGCGGATGAAGTGGCAAAAAAGGCTCGGCCTACACCATGACCATGCCAATCGTCAACCCAAAGTGAATATGAGCCACACAGGTTGGTTGAAATAGCGCAACATGAATGATGGAACCTGGATCCAAGCGTCCCAGGATGCATTGCAGCGAAAACGTTCAACAATGTTCAGCGTGACCAATGTTTCTATCTTGGAAAATGAAATTGCATGATGTATGGAGTGTTTTTGACATATCTTGTCTCAGGATTTGCTTGCAGTCCTACCATATCCCACAAAATGCAGAAGTGCAGTCAATGCAGCTTTTTACCTAAAATGGTAAAAATTGGTCAAAGCCTCATGCGGTTTATTACCTTCCCCTGGAATAACATCAATGGCAATTATAAGAATAATGCTGATAATAGTACAAATTTTGTATGTATGTTTTCAGCCCTACAAAACCATAACTATAGAAGTTTAAATTTATACGTAAAGCTAGATATTTGTAGAAATATCTATATTGATATATAACTATCTATTTATATAGCTAGATATATATCTATGCAGTAACATACATTAGATAGATAGATAGATAGACTGTATATAAGCCTGCAAGTCTTGCACTTGAAGCAGCTTTATGATGTCATTAAGGCTCGATGGTGACACGCGCACCCGGAACAAGGACCACAGGTTGTTAGCGGCCATTTTTCCATCAGTCTCCACTGGAGCTAGAAGTGAGCAGACAGATACTCCTATAGACGCTGCTGTAGCCAGATCATTTGTCTCTGTGATGGACAACGTTTGAAATTCGCCCTTAAGCGGGAGACGGCAGCCTACAACAGTCAAATTGATCGCTGCTTATCACTTCTTTTGTGGTAGGTACAGTTATTCCAGATAGGGGAATGGGTAGGTTAAGTTATTCCAGGGAGGGGAATGCTTATGGGCAAGGCATTATGCTTGATCGGAGGCGGATGAAGTGGCAAAAAAGGCTCGGCCTACACCATGACCATGCCAATCGTCAACCCAAAGTGAATATGAGCCACACAGGTTGGTTGAAATAGCGCAACATGAATGATGGAACCTGGATCCAAGCGTCCCAGGATGCATTGCAGCGAAAACGTTCAACAATGTTCAGCGTGACCAATGTTTCTATCTTGGAAAATGAAATTGCATGCTGTATGGAGTGTTTTTGACATATCTTGTCTCAGGATTTGCTTGCAGTCCTACCATATCCCACAAAATGCAGAAGTGCAGTCAATGCAGCTTTTTACCTAAAATGGTAAAAATTGGTCAAAGCCTCATGCGGTTTATTACCTGCCCCTGGAATAACATCATTGGCAATTATAAGAATAATGCTGATAATAATACAAATTTTGTATGTATGTTTTCAGCCCTACAAAACCATAACTATAGAAGTTTAAATTTATACGTAAAGCTAGATATTTGTAGAAATATCTATATTGATATATAACTATCTATTTATATAGCTAGATATATATCTATGCAGTAACATACATTAGATAGATAGATAGATAGATAGATAGATAGATAGATAGATAGATAGATAGATAGACTGTATATAAGCCTGCAAGTCTTGCACTTGAAGCAGCTTTATGATGTCATTAAGGCTCGATGGTGACACGCGCACCCGGAACAAGGACCACAGGTTGTTAGCGGCCATTTTTCCATCAGTCTCCACTGGAGCTAGAAGTGAGCAGACAGATACTCCTATAGACGCTGCTGGAGCCAGATCATTTGTCTCTGTGATGGACAACGTTTGAAATTCGCCCTTAAGCGGGAGACGGCAGCCTACAACAGTCAAATTGATCGCTGCTTATCACTTCTTTTGTGGTAGGTACAGTTATTCCAGATAGGGGAATGGGTAGGTTAAGTTATTCCAGGGAGGGGAATGCTTATGGGCAAGGCATTATGCTTGATCGGAGGCGGATGAAGTGGCAAAAAAGGCTCGGCCTACACCATGACCATGCCAATCGTCAACCCAAAGTGAATATGAGCCACACAGGTTGGTTGAAATAGCGCAACATGAATGATGGAACCTGGATCCAAGCGTCCCAGGATGCATTGCAGCGAAAACGTTCAACAATGTTCAGCGTGACCAATGTTTCTATCTTGGAAAATGAAATTGCATGATGTATGGAGTGTTTTTGACATATCTTGTCTCAGGATTTGCTTGCAGTCCTACCATATCCCACAAAATGCAGAAGTGCAGTCAATGCAGCTTTTTACCTAAAATGGTAAAAATTGGTCAAAGCCTCATGCGGTTTATTACCTGCCCCTGGAATAACATCAATGGCAATTATAAGAATAATGCTGATAATAGTACAAATTTTGTATGTATGTTTTCAGCCCTACAAAACCATAACTATAGAAGTTTAAATTTATACGTAAAGCTAGATATTTGTAGAAATATCTATATTGATATATAACTATCTATTTATATAGCTAGATATATATCTATGCAGTAACATACATTAGATAGATAGATAGATAGACTGTATATAAGCCTGCAAGTCTTGCACTTGAAGCAGCTTTATGATGTCATTAAGGCTCGATGGTGACACGCGCACCCGGAACAAGGACCACAGGTTGTTAGCGGCCATTTTTCCATCAGTCTCCACTGGAGCTAGAAGTGAGCAGACAGATACTCCTATAGACGCTGCTGGAGCCAGATCATTTGTCTCTGTGATGGACAACGTTTGAAATTCGCCCTTAAGCGGGAGACGGCAGCCTACAACAGTCAAATTGATCGCTGCTTATCACTTCTTTTGTGGTAGGTACAGTTATTCCAGATAGGGGAATGGGTAGGTTAAGTTATTCCAGGGAGGGGAATGCTTATGGGCAAGGCATTATGCTTGATCGGAGGCGGATGAAGTGGCAAAAAAGGCTCGGCCTACACCATGACCATGCCAATCGTCAACCCAAAGTGAATATGAGCCACACAGGTTGGTTGAAATAGCGCAACATGAATGATGGAACCTGGATCCAAGCGTCCCAGGATGCATTGCAGCGAAAACGTTCAACAATGTTCAGCGTGACCAATGTTTCTATCTTGGAAAATGAAATTGCATGATGTATGGAGTGTTTTTGACATATCTTGTCTCAGGATTTGCTTGCAGTCCTACCATATCCCACAAAATGCAGAAGTGCAGTCAATGCAGCTTTTTACCTAAAATGGTAAAAATTGGTCAAAGCCTCATGCGGTTTATTACCTGCCCCTGGAATAACATCAATGGCAATTATAAGAATAATGCTGATAATAGTACAAATTTTGTATGTATGTTTTCAGCCCTACAAAACCATAACTATAGAAGTTTAAATTTATACGTAAAGCTAGATATTTGTAGAAATATCTATATTGATATATAACTATCTATTTATATAGCTAGATATATATCTATGCAGTAACATACATTAGATAGATAGATAGATAGATAGATAGATAGATAGATAGACTGTATATAAGCCTGCAAGTCTTGCACTTGAAGCAGCTTTATGATGTCATTAAGGCTCGATGGTGACACGCGCACCCGAAACAAGGACCACAGGTTGTTAGCGGCCATTTTTCCATCAGTCTCCACTGGAGCTAGAAGTGAGCAGACAGATACACCTATAGACGCTGCTGGAGCCAGATCATTTGTCTCTGTGATGGACAACGTTTGAAATTCGCCCTTAAGCGGGAGACGGCAGCCTACAACAGTCAAATTGATCGCTGCTTATCACTTATTTTGTGGTAGGTACAGTTATTCCAGATAGGGGAATGGGTAGGTTAAGTTATTCCAGGGAGGGGAATGCTTATGGGCAAGTCATTATGCTTGATCGGAGGCGGATGAAGTGGCAAAAAAGGCTCGGCCTACACCATGACCATGCCAATCGTCAACCCAAAGTGAATATGAGCCACACAGGTTGGTTGAAATAGCGCAACATGAATGATGGAACCTGGATCCAAGCGTCCCAGGATGCATTGCAGCGAAAACGTTCAACAATGTTCAGCGTGACCAATGTTTCTATCTTGGAAAATGAAATTGCATGCTGTATGGAGTGTTTTTGACATATCTTGTCTCAGGATTTGCTTGCAGTCCTACCATATCCCACAAAATGCAGAAGTGCAGTCAATGCAGCTTTTTACCTAAAATGGTAAAAATTGGTCAAAGCCTCATGCGGTTTATTACCTGCCCCTGGAATAACATCAATGGCAATTATAAGAATAATGCTGATAATAGTACAAATTTTGTATGTATGTTTTCAGCCCTACAAAACCATAACTATAGAAGTTTAAATTTATACGTAAAGCTAGATATTTGTAGAAATATCTATATTGATATATAACTATCTATTTATATAGCTAGATATATATCTATGCAGTAACATACATTAGATAGATAGATAGATAGATAGATAGACTGTATATAAGCCTGCAAGTCTTGCACTTGAAGCAGCTTTATGATGTCATTAAGGCTCGATGGTGACACGCGCACCCGAAACAAGGACCACAGGTTGTTAGCGGCCATTTTTCCATCAGTCTCCACTGGAGCTAGAAGTGAGCAGACAGATACTCCTATAGACGCTGCTGGAGCCAGATCATTTGTCTCTGTGATGGACAACGTTTGAAATTCGCCCTTAAGCGGGAGACGGCAGCCTACAACAGTCAAATTGATCGCTGCTTATCACTTCTTTTGTGGTAGGTACAGTTATTCCAGATAGGGGAATGGGTAGGTTAAGTTATTCCAGGGAGGGGAATGCTTATGGGCAAGGCATTATGCTTGATCGGAGGCGGATGAAGTGGCAAAAAAGGCTCGGCCTACACCATGACCATGCCAATCGTCAACCCAAAGTGAATATGAGCCACACAGGTTGGTTGAAATAGCGCAACATGAATGATGGAACCTGGATCCAAGCGTCCCAGGATGCATTGCAGCGAAAACGTTCAACAATGTTCAGCGTGACCAATGTTTCTATCTTGGAAAATGAAATTGCATGCTGTATGGAGTGTTTTTGACATATCTTGTCTCAGGATTTGCTTGCAGTCCTACCATATCCCACAAAATGCAGAAGTGCAGTCAATGCAGCTTTTTACCTAAAATGGTAAAAATTGGTCAAAGCCTCATGCGGTTTATTACCTGCCCCTGGAATAACATCAATGGCAATTATAAGAATAATGCTGATAATAATACAAATTTTGTATGTATGTTTTCAGCCCTACAAAACCATAACTATAGAAGTTTAAATTTATACGTAAAGCTAGATATTTGTAGAAATATCTATATTGATATATAACTATCTATTTATATAGCTAGATATATATCTATGCAGTAACATACATTAGATAGATAGATAGATAGACTGTATATAAGCCTGCAAGTCTTGCACTTGAAGCAGCTTTATGATGTCATTAAGGCTCGATGGTGACACGCGCACCCGGAACAAGGACCACAGGTTGTTAGCGGCCATTTTTCCATCAGTCTCCACTGGAGCTAGAAGTGAGCAGACAGATACTCCTATAGACGCTGCTGGAGCCAGATCATTTGTCTCTGTGATGGACAACGTTTGAAATTCGCCCTTAAGCGGGAGACGGCAGCCTACAACAGTCAAATTGATCGCTGCTTATCACTTCTTTTGTGGTAGGTACAGTTATTCCAGATAGAGGAATGGGTAGGTTAAGTTATTCCAGGGAGGGGAATGCTTATGGGCAAGGCATTATGCTTGATCGGAGGCGGATGAAGTGGCAAAAAAGGCTCGGCCTACACCATGACCATGCCAATCGTCAACCCAAAGTGAATATGAGCCACACAGGTTGGTTGAAATAGCGCAACATGAATGATGGAACCTGGATCCAAGCGTCCCAGGATGCATTGCAGCGAAAACGTTCAACAATGTTCAGCGTGACCAATGTTTCTATCTTGGAAAATGAAATTGCATGCTGTATGGAGTGTTTTTGACATATCTTGTCTCAGGATTTGCTTGCAGTCCTACCATATCCCACAAAATGCAGAAGTGCAGTCAATGCAGCTTTTTACCTAAAATGGTAAAAATTGGTCAAAGCCTCATGCGGTTTATTACCTGCCCCTGGAATAACATCATTGGCAATTATAAGAATAATGCTGATAATAATACAAATTTTGTATGTATGTTTTCAGCCCTACAAAACCATAACTATAGAAGTTTAAATTTATACGTAAAGCTAGATATTTGTAGAAATATCTATATTGATATATAACTATCTATTTATATAGCTAGATATATATCTATGCAGTAACATACATTAGATAGATAGATAGATAGATAGACTGTATATAAGCCTGCAAGTCTTGCACTTGAAGCAGCTTTATGATGTCATTAAGGCTCGATGGTGACACGCGCACCCGGAACAAGGACCACAGGTTGTTAGCGGCCATTTTTCCATCAGTCTCCACTGGAGCTAGAAGTGAGCAGACAGATACTCCTATAGACGCTGCTGGAGCCAGATCATTTGTCTCTGTGATGGACAACGTTTGAAATTCGCCCTTAAGCGGGAGACGGCAGCCTACAACAGTCAAATTGATCGCTGCTTATCACTTCTTTTGTGGTAGGTACAGTTATTCCAGATAGGGGAATGGGTAGGTTAAGTTATTCCAGGGAGGGGAATGCTTATGGGCAAGGCATTATGCTTGATCGGAGGCGGATGAAGTGGCAAAAAAGGCTCGGCCTACACCATGACCATGCCAATCGTCAACCCAAAGTGAATATGAGCCACACAGGTTGGTTGAAATAGCGCAACATGAATGATGGAACCTGGATCCAAGCGTCCCAGGATGCATTGCAGCGAAAACGTTCAACAATGTTCAGCGTGACCAATGTTTCTATCTTGGAAAATGAAATTGCATGCTGTATGGAGTGTTTTTGACATATCTTGTCTCAGGATTTGCTTGCAGTCCTACCATATCCCACAAAATGCAGAAGTGCAGTCAATGCAGCTTTTTACCTAAAATGGTAAAAATTGGTCAAAGCCTCATGCGGTTTATTACCTGCCCCTGGAATAACATCAATGGCAATTATAAGAATAATGCTGATAATAATACAAATTTTGTATGTATGTTTTCAGCCCTACAAAACCATAACTATAGAAGTTTAAATTTATACGTAAAGCTAGATATTTGTAGAAATATCTATATTGATATATAACTATCTATTTATATAGCTAGATATATATCTATGCAGTAACATACATTAGATAGGTAGATAGATAGATAGATAGACTGTATATAAGCCTGCAAGTCTTGCACTTGAAGCAGCTTTATGATGTCATTAAGGCTCGATGGTGACACGCGCACCCGGAACAAGGACCACAGGTTGTTAGCGGCCATTTTTCCATCAGTCTCCACTGGAGCTAGAAGTGAGCAGACAGATACTCCTATAGACGCTGCTGGAGCCAGATCATTTGTCTCTGTGATGGACAACGTTTGAAATTCGCCCTTAAGCGGGAGACGGCAGCCTACAACAGTCAAATTGATCGCTGCTTATCACTTCTTTTGTGGTAGGTACAGTTATTCCAGATAGAGGAATGGGTAGGTTAAGTTATTCCAGGGAGGGGAATGCTTATGGGCAAGGCATTATGCTTGATCGGAGGCGGATGAAGTGGCAAAAAAGGCTCGGCCTACACCATGACCATGCCAATCGTCAACCCAAAGTGAATATGAGCCACACAGGTTGGTTGAAATAGCGCAACATGAATGATGGAACCTGGATCCAAGCGTCCCAGGATGCATTGCAGCGAAAACGTTCAACAATGTTCAGCGTGACCAATGTTTCTATCTTGGAAAATGAAATTGCATGCTGTATGGAGTGTTTTTGACATATCTTGTCTCAGGATTTGCTTGCAGTCCTACCATATCCCACAAAATGCAGAAGTGCAGTCAATGCAGCTTTTTACCTAAAATGGTAAAAATTGGTCAAAGCCTCATGCGGTTTATTACCTGCCCCTGGAATAACATCATTGGCAATTATAAGAATAATGCTGATAATAATACAAATTTTGTATGTATGTTTTCAGCCCTACAAAACCATAACTATAGAAGTTTAAATTTATACGTAAAGCTAGATATTTGTAGAAATATCTATATTGATATATAACTATCTATTTATATAGCTAGATATATATCTATGCAGTAACATACATTAGATAGATAGATAGATAGATAGACTGTATATAAGCCTGCAAGTCTTGCACTTGAAGCAGCTTTATGATGTCATTAAGGCTCGATGGTGACACGCGCACCCGGAACAAGGACCACAGGTTGTTAGCGGCCATTTTTCCATCAGTCTCCACTGGAGCTAGAAGTGAGCAGACAGATACTCCTATAGACGCTGCTGGAGCCAGATCATTTGTCTCTGTGATGGACAACGTTTGAAATTCGCCCTTAAGCGGGAGACGGCAGCCTACAACAGTCAAATTGATCGCTGCTTATCACTTCTTTTGTGGTAGGTACAGTTATTCCAGATAGGGGAATGGGTAGGTTAAGTTATTCCAGGGAGGGGAATGCTTATGGGCAAGGCATTATGCTTGATCGGAGGCGGATGAAGTGGCAAAAAAGGCTCGGCCTACACCATGACCATGCCAATCGTCAACCCAAAGTGAATATGAGCCACACAGGTTGGTTGAAATAGCGCAACATGAATGATGGAACCTGGATCCAAGCGTCCCAGGATGCATTGCAGCGAAAACGTTCAACAATGTTCAGCGTGACCAATGTTTCTATCTTGGAAAATGAAATTGCATGCTGTATGGAGTGTTTTTGACATATCTTGTCTCAGGATTTGCTTGCAGTCCTACCATATCCCACAAAATGCAGAAGTGCAGTCAATGCAGCTTTTTACCTAAAATGGTAAAAATTGGTCAAAGCCTCATGCGGTTTATTACCTGCCCCTGGAATAACATCAATGGCAATTATAAGAATAATGCTGATAATAATACAAATTTTGTATGTATGTTTTCAGCCCTACAAAACCATAACTATAGAAGTTTAAATTTATACGTAAAGCTAGATATTTGTAGAAATATCTATATTGATATATAACTATCTATTTATATAGCTAGATATATATCTATGCAGTAACATACATTAGATAGATAGATAGATAGACTGTATATAAGCCTGCAAGTCTTGCACTTGAAGCAGCTTTATGATGTCATTAAGGCTCGATGGTGACACGCGCACCCGGAACAAGGACCACAGGTTGTTAGCGGCCATTTTTCCATCAGTCTCCACTGGAGCTAGAAGTGAGCAGACAGATACTCCTATAGACGCTGCTGGAGCCAGATCATTTGTCTCTGTGATGGACAACGTTTGAAATTCGCCCTTAAGCGGGAGACGGCAGCCTACAACAGTCAAATTGATCGCTGCTTATCACTTCTTTTGTGGTAGGTACAGTTATTCCAGATAGAGGAATGGGTAGGTTAAGTTATTCCAGGGAGGGGAATGCTTATGGGCAAGGCATTATGCTTGATCGGAGGCGGATGAAGTGGCAAAAAAGGCTCGGCCTACACCATGACCATGCCAATCGTCAACCCAAAGTGAATATGAGCCACACAGGTTGGTTGAAATAGCGCAACATGAATGATGGAACCTGGATCCAAGCGTCCCAGGATGCATTGCAGCGAAAACGTTCAACAATGTTCAGCGTGACCAATGTTTCTATCTTGGAAAATGAAATTGCATGCTGTATGGAGTGTTTTTGACATATCTTGTCTCAGGATTTGCTTGCAGTCCTACCATATCCCACAAAATGCAGAAGTGCAGTCAATGCAGCTTTTTACCTAAAATGGTAAAAATTGGTCAAAGCCTCATGCGGTTTATTACCTGCCCCTGGAATAACATCATTGGCAATTATAAGAATAATGCTGATAATAATACAAATTTTGTATGTATGTTTTCAGCCCTACAAAACCATAACTATAGAAGTTTAAATTTATACGTAAAGCTAGATATTTGTAGAAATATCTATATTGATATATAACTATCTATTTATATAGCTAGATATATATCTATGCAGTAACATACATTAGATAGATAGATAGATAGATAGACTGTATATAAGCCTGCAAGTCTTGCACTTGAAGCAGCTTTATGATGTCATTAAGGCTCGATGGTGACACGCGCACCCGGAACAAGGACCACAGGTTGTTAGCGGCCATTTTTCCATCAGTCTCCACTGGAGCTAGAAGTGAGCAGACAGATACTCCTATAGACGCTGCTGGAGCCAGATCATTTGTCTCTGTGATGGACAACGTTTGAAATTCGCCCTTAAGCGGGAGACGGCAGCCTACAACAGTCAAATTGATCGCTGCTTATCACTTCTTTTGTGGTAGGTACAGTTATTCCAGATAGGGGAATGGGTAGGTTAAGTTATTCCAGGGAGGGGAATGCTTATGGGCAAGGCATTATGCTTGATCGGAGGCGGATGAAGTGGCAAAAAAGGCTCGGCCTACACCATGACCATGCCAATCGTCAACCCAAAGTGAATATGAGCCACACAGGTTGGTTGAAATAGCGCAACATGAATGATGGAACCTGGATCCAAGCGTCCCAGGATGCATTGCAGCGAAAACGTTCAACAATGTTCAGCGTGACCAATGTTTCTATCTTGGAAAATGAAATTGCATGATGTATGGAGTGTTTTTGACATATCTTGTCTCAGGATTTGCTTGCAGTCCTACCATATCCCACAAAATGCAGAAGTGCAGTCAATGCAGCTTTTTACCTAAAATGGTAAAAATTGGTCAAAGCCTCATGCGGTTTATTACCTTCCCCTGGAATAACATCAATGGCAATTATAAGAATAATGCTGATAATAGTACAAATTTTGTATGTATGTTTTCAGCCCTACAAAACCATAACTATAGAAGTTTAAATTTATACGTAAAGCTAGATATTTGTAGAAATATCTATATTGATATATAACTATCTATTTATATAGCTAGATATATATCTATGCAGTAACATACATTAGATAGATAGATAGATAGACTGTATATAAGCCTGCAAGTCTTGCACTTGAAGCAGCTTTATGATGTCATTAAGGCTCGATGGTGACACGCGCACCCGGAACAAGGACCACAGGTTGTTAGCGGCCATTTTTCCATCAGTCTCCACTGGAGCTAGAAGTGAGCAGACAGATACTCCTATAGACGCTGCTGTAGCCAGATCATTTGTCTCTGTGATGGACAACGTTTGAAATTCGCCCTTAAGCGGGAGACGGCAGCCTACAACAGTCAAATTGATCGCTGCTTATCACTTCTTTTGTGGTAGGTACAGTTATTCCAGATAGGGGAATGGGTAGGTTAAGTTATTCCAGGGAGGGGAATGCTTATGGGCAAGGCATTATGCTTGATCGGAGGCGGATGAAGTGGCAAAAAAGGCTCGGCCTACACCATGACCATGCCAATCGTCAACCCAAAGTGAATATGAGCCACACAGGTTGGTTGAAATAGCGCAACATGAATGATGGAACCTGGATCCAAGCGTCCCAGGATGCATTGCAGCGAAAACGTTCAACAATGTTCAGCGTGACCAATGTTTCTATCTTGGAAAATGAAATTGCATGCTGTATGGAGTGTTTTTGACATATCTTGTCTCAGGATTTGCTTGCAGTCCTACCATATCCCACAAAATGCAGAAGTGCAGTCAATGCAGCTTTTTACCTAAAATGGTAAAAATTGGTCAAAGCCTCATGCGGTTTATTACCTGCCCCTGGAATAACATCATTGGCAATTATAAGAATAATGCTGATAATAATACAAATTTTGTATGTATGTTTTCAGCCCTACAAAACCATAACTATAGAAGTTTAAATTTATACGTAAAGCTAGATATTTGTAGAAATATCTATATTGATATATAACTATCTATTTATATAGCTAGATATATATCTATGCAGTAACATACATTAGATAGATAGATAGATAGATAGATAGATAGATAGATAGACTGTATATAAGCCTGCAAGTCTTGCACTTGAAGCAGCTTTATGATGTCATTAAGGCTCGATGGTGACACGCGCACCCGGAACAAGGACCACAGGTTGTTAGCGGCCATTTTTCCATCAGTCTCCACTGGAGCTAGAAGTGAGCAGACAGATACTCCTATAGACGCTGCTGGAGCCAGATCATTTGTCTCTGTGATGGACAACGTTTGAAATTCGCCCTTAAGCGGGAGACGGCAGCCTACAACAGTCAAATTGATCGCTGCTTATCACTTCTTTTGTGGTAGGTACAGTTATTCCAGATAGGGGAATGGGTAGGTTAAGTTATTCCAGGGAGGGGAATGCTTATGGGCAAGGCATTATGCTTGATCGGAGGCGGATGAAGTGGCAAAAAAGGCTCGGCCTACACCATGACCATGCCAATCGTCAACCCAAAGTGAATATGAGCCACACAGGTTGGTTGAAATAGCGCAACATGAATGATGGAACCTGGATCCAAGCGTCCCAGGATGCATTGCAGCGAAAACGTTCAACAATGTTCAGCGTGACCAATGTTTCTATCTTGGAAAATGAAATTGCATGATGTATGGAGTGTTTTTGACATATCTTGTCTCAGGATTTGCTTGCAGTCCTACCATATCCCACAAAATGCAGAAGTGCAGTCAATGCAGCTTTTTACCTAAAATGGTAAAAATTGGTCAAAGCCTCATGCGGTTTATTACCTGCCCCTGGAATAACATCAATGGCAATTATAAGAATAATGCTGATAATAGTACAAATTTTGTATGTATGTTTTCAGCCCTACAAAACCATAACTATAGAAGTTTAAATTTATACGTAAAGCTAGATATTTGTAGAAATATCTATATTGATATATAACTATCTATTTATATAGCTAGATATATATCTATGCAGTAACATACATTAGATAGATAGATAGATAGACTGTATATAAGCCTGCAAGTCTTGCACTTGAAGCAGCTTTATGATGTCATTAAGGCTCGATGGTGACACGCGCACCCGGAACAAGGACCACAGGTTGTTAGCGGCCATTTTTCCATCAGTCTCCACTGGAGCTAGAAGTGAGCAGACAGATACTCCTATAGACGCTGCTGGAGCCAGATCATTTGTCTCTGTGATGGACAACGTTTGAAATTCGCCCTTAAGCGGGAGACGGCAGCCTACAACAGTCAAATTGATCGCTGCTTATCACTTCTTTTGTGGTAGGTACAGTTATTCCAGATAGGGGAATGGGTAGGTTAAGTTATTCCAGGGAGGGGAATGCTTATGGGCAAGGCATTATGCTTGATCGGAGGCGGATGAAGTGGCAAAAAAGGCTCGGCCTACACCATGACCATGCCAATCGTCAACCCAAAGTGAATATGAGCCACACAGGTTGGTTGAAATAGCGCAACATGAATGATGGAACCTGGATCCAAGCGTCCCAGGATGCATTGCAGCGAAAACGTTCAACAATGTTCAGCGTGACCAATGTTTCTATCTTGGAAAATGAAATTGCATGCTGTATGGAGTGTTTTTGACATATCTTGTCTCAGGATTTGCTTGCAGTCCTACCATATCCCACAAAATGCAGAAGTGCAGTCAATGCAGCTTTTTACCTAAAATGGTAAAAATTGGTCAAAGCCTCATGCGGTTTATTACCTGCCCCTGGAATAACATCATTGGCAATTATAAGAATAATGCTGATAATAATACAAATTTTGTATGTATGTTTTCAGCCCTACAAAACCATAACTATAGAAGTTTAAATTTATACGTAAAGCTAGATATTTGTAGAAATATCTATATTGATATATAACTATCTATTTATATAGCTAGATATATATCTATGCAGTAACATACATTAGATAGATAGATAGATAGATAGACTGTATATAAGCCTGCAAGTCTTGCACTTGAAGCAGCTTTATGATGTCATTAAGGCTCGATGGTGACACGCGCACCCGGAACAAGGACCACAGGTTGTTAGCGGCCATTTTTCCATCAGTCTCCACTGGAGCTAGAAGTGAGCAGACAGATACTCCTATAGACGCTGCTGGAGCCAGATCATTTGTCTCTGTGATGGACAACGTTTGAAATTCGCCCTTAAGCGGGAGACGGCAGCCTACAACAGTCAAATTGATCGCTGCTTATCACTTCTTTTGTGGTAGGTACAGTTATTCCAGATAGGGGAATGGGTAGGTTAAGTTATTCCAGGGAGGGGAATGCTTATGGGCAAGGCATTATGCTTGATCGGAGGCGGATGAAGTGGCAAAAAAGGCTCGGCCTACACCATGACCATGCCAATCGTCAACCCAAAGTGAATATGAGCCACACAGGTTGGTTGAAATAGCGCAACATGAATGATGGAACCTGGATCCAAGCGTCCCAGGATGCATTGCAGCGAAAACGTTCAACAATGTTCAGCGTGACCAATGTTTCTATCTTGGAAAATGAAATTGCATGCTGTATGGAGTGTTTTTGACATATCTTGTCTCAGGATTTGCTTGCAGTCCTACCATATCCCACAAAATGCAGAAGTGCAGTCAATGCAGCTTTTTACCTAAAATGGTAAAAATTGGTCAAAGCCTCATGCGGTTTATTACCTGCCCCTGGAATAACATCAATGGCAATTATAAGAATAATGCTGATAATAATACAAATTTTGTATGTATGTTTTCAGCCCTACAAAACCATAACTATAGAAGTTTAAATTTATACGTAAAGCTAGATATTTGTAGAAATATCTATATTGATATATAACTATCTATTTATATAGCTAGATATATATCTATGCAGTAACATACATTAGATAGATAGATAGATAGACTGTATATAAGCCTGCAAGTCTTGCACTTGAAGCAGCTTTATGATGTCATTAAGGCTCGATGGTGACACGCGCACCCGGAACAAGGACCACAGGTTGTTAGCGGCCATTTTTCCATCAGTCTCCACTGGAGCTAGAAGTGAGCAGACAGATACTCCTATAGACGCTGCTGGAGCCAGATCATTTGTCTCTGTGATGGACAACGTTTGAAATTCGCCCTTAAGCGGGAGACGGCAGCCTACAACAGTCAAATTGATCGCTGCTTATCACTTCTTTTGTGGTAGGTACAGTTATTCCAGATAGAGGAATGGGTAGGTTAAGTTATTCCAGGGAGGGGAATGCTTATGGGCAAGGCATTATGCTTGATCGGAGGCGGATGAAGTGGCAAAAAAGGCTCGGCCTACACCATGACCATGCCAATCGTCAACCCAAAGTGAATATGAGCCACACAGGTTGGTTGAAATAGCGCAACATGAATGATGGAACCTGGATCCAAGCGTCCCAGGATGCATTGCAGCGAAAACGTTCAACAATGTTCAGCGTGACCAATGTTTCTATCTTGGAAAATGAAATTGCATGCTGTATGGAGTGTTTTTGACATATCTTGTCTCAGGATTTGCTTGCAGTCCTACCATATCCCACAAAATGCAGAAGTGCAGTCAATGCAGCTTTTTACCTAAAATGGTAAAAATTGGTCAAAGCCTCATGCGGTTTATTACCTTCCCCTGGAATAACATCAATGGCAATTATAAGAATAATGCTGATAATAGTACAAATTTTGTATGTATGTTTTCAGCCCTACAAAACCATAACTATAGAAGTTTAAATTTATACGTAAAGCTAGATATTTGTAGAAATATCTATATTGATATATAACTATCTATTTATATAGCTAGATATATATCTATGCAGTAACATACATTAGATAGATAGATAGATAGACTGTATATAAGCCTGCAAGTCTTGCACTTGAAGCAGCTTTATGATGTCATTAAGGCTCGATGGTGACACGCGCACCCGGAACAAGGACCACAGGTTGTTAGCGGCCATTTTTCCATCAGTCTCCACTGGAGCTAGAAGTGAGCAGACAGATACTCCTATAGACGCTGCTGGAGCCAGATCATTTGTCTCTGTGATGGACAACGTTTGAAATTCGCCCTTAAGCGGGAGACGGCAGCCTACAACAGTCAAATTGATCGCTGCTTATCACTTCTTTTGTGGTAGGTACAGTTATTCCAGATAGGGGAATGGGTAGGTTAAGTTATTCCAGGGAGGGGAATGCTTATGGGCAAGGCATTATGCTTGATCGGAGGCGGATGAAGTGGCAAAAAAGGCTCGGCCTACACCATGACCATGCCAATCGTCAACCCAAAGTGAATATGAGCCACACAGGTTGGTTGAAATAGCGCAACATGAATGATGGAACCTGGATCCAAGCGTCCCAGGATGCATTGCAGCGAAAACGTTCAACAATGTTCAGCGTGACCAATGTTTCTATCTTGGAAAATGAAATTGCATGCTGTATGGAGTGTTTTTGACATATCTTGTCTCAGGATTTGCTTGCAGTCCTACCATATCCCACAAAATGCAGAAGTGCAGTCAATGCAGCTTTTTACCTAAAATGGTAAAAATTGGTCAAAGCCTCATGCGGTTTATTACCTGCCCCTGGAATAACATCATTGGCAATTATAAGAATAATGCTGATAATAATACAAATTTTGTATGTATGTTTTCAGCCCTACAAAACCATAACTATAGAAGTTTAAATTTATACGTAAAGCTAGATATTTGTAGAAATATCTATATTGATATATAACTATCTATTTATATAGCTAGATATATATCTATGCAGTAACATACATTAGATAGATAGATAGATAGATAGATAGACTGTATATAAGCCTGCAAGTCTTGCACTTGAAGCAGCTTTATGATGTCATTAAGGCTCGATGGTGACACGCGCACCCGGAACAAGGACCACAGGTTGTTAGCGGCCATTTTTCCATCAGTCTCCACTGGAGCTAGAAGTGAGCAGACAGATACTCCTATAGACGCTGCTGGAGCCAGATCATTTGTCTCTGTGATGGACAACGTTTGAAATTCGCCCTTAAGCGGGAGACGGCAGCCTACAACAGTCAAATTGATCGCTGCTTATCACTTCTTTTGTGGTAGGTACAGTTATTCCAGATAGGGGAATGGGTAGGTTAAGTTATTCCAGGGAGGGGAATGCTTATGGGCAAGGCATTATGCTTGATCGGAGGCGGATGAAGTGGCAAAAAAGGCTCGGCCTACACCATGACCATGCCAATCGTCAACCCAAAGTGAATATGAGCCACACAGGTTGGTTGAAATAGCGCAACATGAATGATGGAACCTGGATCCAAGCGTCCCAGGATGCATTGCAGCGAAAACGTTCAACAATGTTCAGCGTGACCAATGTTTCTATCTTGGAAAATGAAATTGCATGATGTATGGAGTGTTTTTGACATATCTTGTCTCAGGATTTGCTTGCAGTCCTACCATATCCCACAAAATGCAGAAGTGCAGTCAATGCAGCTTTTTACCTAAAATGGTAAAAATTGGTCAAAGCCTCATGCGGTTTATTACCTGCCCCTGGAATAACATCAATGGCAATTATAAGAATAATGCTGATAATAGTACAAATTTTGTATGTATGTTTTCAGCCCTACAAAACCATAACTATAGAAGTTTAAATTTATACGTAAAGCTAGATATTTGTAGAAATATCTATATTGATATATAACTATCTATTTATATAGCTAGATATATATCTATGCAGTAACATACATTAGATAGATAGATAGATAGACTGTATATAAGCCTGCAAGTCTTGCACTTGAAGCAGCTTTATGATGTCATTAAGGCTCGATGGTGACACGCGCACCCGGAACAAGGACCACAGGTTGTTAGCGGCCATTTTTCCATCAGTCTCCACTGGAGCTAGAAGTGAGCAGACAGATACTCCTATAGACGCTGCTGGAGCCAGATCATTTGTCTCTGTGATGGACAACGTTTGAAATTCGCCCTTAAGCGGGAGACGGCAGCCTACAACAGTCAAATTGATCGCTGCTTATCACTTCTTTTGTGGTAGGTACAGTTATTCCAGATAGGGGAATGGGTAGGTTAAGTTATTCCAGGGAGGGGAATGCTTATGGGCAAGGCATTATGCTTGATCGGAGGCGGATGAAGTGGCAAAAAAGGCTCGGCCTACACCATGACCATGCCAATCGTCAACCCAAAGTGAATATGAGCCACACAGGTTGGTTGAAATAGCGCAACATGAATGATGGAACCTGGATCCAAGCGTCCCAGGATGCATTGCAGCGAAAACGTTCAACAATGTTCAGCGTGACCAATGTTTCTATCTTGGAAAATGAAATTGCATGATGTATGGAGTGTTTTTGACATATCTTGTCTCAGGATTTGCTTGCAGTCCTACCATATCCCACAAAATGCAGAAGTGCAGTCAATGCAGCTTTTTACCTAAAATGGTAAAAATTGGTCAAAGCCTCATGCGGTTTATTACCTGCCCCTGGAATAACATCAATGGCAATTATAAGAATAATGCTGATAATAGTACAAATTTTGTATGTATGTTTTCAGCCCTACAAAACCATAACTATAGAAGTTTAAATTTATACGTAAAGCTAGATATTTGTAGAAATATCTATATTGATATATAACTATCTATTTATATAGCTAGATATATATCTATGCAGTAACATACATTAGATAGATAGATAGATAGATAGATAGATAGACTGTATATAAGCCTGCAAGTCTTGCACTTGAAGCAGCTTTATGATGTCATTAAGGCTCGATGGTGACACGCGCACCCGAAACAAGGACCACAGGTTGTTAGCGGCCATTTTTCCATCAGTCTCCACTGGAGCTAGAAGTGAGCAGACAGATACACCTATAGACGCTGCTGGAGCCAGATCATTTGTCTCTGTGATGGACAACGTTTGAAATTCGCCCTTAAGCGGGAGACGGCAGCCTACAACAGTCAAATTGATCGCTGCTTATCACTTATTTTGTGGTAGGTACAGTTATTCCAGATAGGGGAATGGGTAGGTTAAGTTATTCCAGGGAGGGGAATGCTTATGGGCAAGTCATTATGCTTGATCGGAGGCGGATGAAGTGGCAAAAAAGGCTCGGCCTACACCATGACCATGCCAATCGTCAACCCAAAGTGAATATGAGCCACACAGGTTGGTTGAAATAGCGCAACATGAATGATGGAACCTGGATCCAAGCGTCCCAGGATGCATTGCAGCGAAAACGTTCAACAATGTTCAGCGTGACCAATGTTTCTATCTTGGAAAATGAAATTGCATGCTGTATGGAGTGTTTTTGACATATCTTGTCTCAGGATTTGCTTGCAGTCCTACCATATCCCACAAAATGCAGAAGTGCAGTCAATGCAGCTTTTTACCTAAAATGGTAAAAATTGGTCAAAGCCTCATGCGGTTTATTACCTGCCCCTGGAATAACATCAATGGCAATTATAAGAATAATGCTGATAATAGTACAAATTTTGTATGTATGTTTTCAGCCCTACAAAACCATAACTATAGAAGTTTAAATTTATACGTAAAGCTAGATATTTGTAGAAATATCTATATTGATATATAACTATCTATTTATATAGCTAGATATATATCTATGCAGTAACATACATTAGATAGATAGATAGATAGATAGATAGATAGACTGTATATAAGCCTGCAAGTCTTGCACTTGAAGCAGCTTTATGATGTCATTAAGGCTCGATGGTGACACGCGCACCCGGAACAAGGACCACAGGTTGTTAGCGGCCATTTTTCCATCAGTCTCCACTGGAGCTAGAAGTGAGCAGACAGATACTCCTATAGACGCTGCTGGAGCCAGATCATTTGTCTCTGTGATGGACAACGTTTGAAATTCGCCCTTAAGCGGGAGACGGCAGCCTACAACAGTCAAATTGATCGCTGCTTATCACTTCTTTTGTGGTAGGTACAGTTATTCCAGATAGGGGAATGGGTAGGTTAAGTTATTCCAGGGAGGGGAATGCTTATGGGCAAGGCATTATGCTTGATCGGAGGCGGATGAAGTGGCAAAAAAGGCTCGGCCTACACCATGACCATGCCAGTCGTCAACCCAAAGTGAATATGAGCCACACAGGTTGGTTGAAATAGCGCAACATGAATGATGGAACCTGGATCCAAGCGTCCCAGGATGCATTGCAGCGAAAACGTTCAACAATGTTCAGCGTGACCAATGTTTCTATCTTGGAAAATGAAATTGCATGCTGTATGGAGTGTTTTTGACATATCTTGTCTCAGGATTTGCTTGCAGTCCTACCATATCCCACAAAATGCAGAAGTGCAGTCAATGCAGCTTTTTACCTAAAATGGTAAAAATTGGTCAAAGCCTCATGCGGTTTATTACCTGCCCCTGGAATAACATCATTGGCAATTATAAGAATAATGCTGATAATAATTCAAATTTTGTATGTATGTTTTCAGCCCTACAAAACCATAACTATAGAAGTTTAAATTTATACGTAAAGCTAGATATTTGTAGAAATATCTATATTGATATATAACTATCTATTTATATAGCTAGATATATATCTATGCAGTAACATACATTAGATAGATAGATAGATAGATAGACTGTATATAAGCCTGCAAGTCTTGCACTTGAAGCAGCTTTATGATGTCATTAAGGCTCGATGGTGACACGCGCACCCGGAACAAGGACCACAGGTTGTTAGCGGCCATTTTTCCATCAGTCTCCACTGGAGCTAGAAGTGAGCAGACAGATACTCCTATAGACGCTGCTGGAGCCAGATCATTTGTCTCTGTGATGGACAACGTTTGAAATTCGCCCTTAAGCGGGAGACGGCAGCCTACAACAGTCAAATTGATCGCTGCTTATCACTTCTTTTGTGGTAGGTACAGTTATTCCAGATAGGGGAATGGGTAGGTTAAGTTATTCCAGGGAGGGGAATGCTTATGGGCAAGGCATTATGCTTGATCGGAGGCGGATGAAGTGGCAAAAAAGGCTCGGCCTACACCATGACCATGCCAATCGTCAACCCAAAGTGAATATGAGCCACACAGGTTGGTTGAAATAGCGCAACATGAATGATGGAACCTGGATCCAAGCGTCCCAGGATGCATTGCAGCGAAAACGTTCAACAATGTTCAGCGTGACCAATGTTTCTATCTTGGAAAATGAAATTGCATGATGTATGGAGTGTTTTTGACATATCTTGTCTCAGGATTTGCTTGCAGTCCTACCATATCCCACAAAATGCAGAAGTGCAGTCAATGCAGCTTTTTACCTAAAATGGTAAAAATTGGTCAAAGCCTCATGCGGTTTATTACCTGCCCCTGGAATAACATCAATGGCAATTATAAGAATAATGCTGATAATAGTACAAATTTTGTATGTATGTTTTCAGCCCTACAAAACCATAACTATAGAAGTTTAAATTTATACGTAAAGCTAGATATTTGTAGAAATATCTATATTGATATATAACTATCTATTTATATAGCTAGATATATATCTATGCAGTAACATACATTAGATAGATAGATAGATAGACTGTATATAAGCCTGCAAGTCTTGCACTTGAAGCAGCTTTATGATGTCATTAAGGCTCGATGGTGACACGCGCACCCGGAACAAGGACCACAGGTTGTTAGCGGCCATTTTTCCATCAGTCTCCACTGGAGCTAGAAGTGAGCAGACAGATACTCCTATAGACGCTGCTGTAGCCAGATCATTTGTCTCTGTGATGGACAACGTTTGAAATTCGCCCTTAAGCGGGAGACGGCAGCCTACAACAGTCAAATTGATCGCTGCTTATCACTTCTTTTGTGGTAGGTACAGTTATTCCAGATAGGGGAATGGGTAGGTTAAGTTATTCCAGGGAGGGGAATGCTTATGGGCAAGGCATTATGCTTGATCGGAGGCGGATGAAGTGGCAAAAAAGGCTCGGCCTACACCATGACCATGCCAGTCGTCAACCCAAAGTGAATATGAGCCACACAGGTTGGTTGAAATAGCGCAACATGAATGATGGAACCTGGATCCAAGCGTCCCAGGATGCATTGCAGCGAAAACGTTCAACAATGTTCAGCGTGACCAATGTTTCTATCTTGGAAAATGAAATTGCATGCTGTATGGAGTGTTTTTGACATATCTTGTCTCAGGATTTGCTTGCAGTCCTACCATATCCCACAAAATGCAGAAGTGCAGTCAATGCAGCTTTTTACCTAAAATGGTAAAAATTGGTCAAAGCCTCATGCGGTTTATTACCTGCCCCTGGAATAACATCATTGGCAATTATAAGAATAATGCTGATAATAGTACAAATTTTGTATGTATGTTTTCAGCCCTACAAAACCATAACTATAGAAGTTTAAATTTATACGTAAAGCTAGATATTTGTAGAAATATCTATATTGATATATAACTATCTATTTATATAGCTAGATATATATCTATGCAGTAACATACATTAGATAGATAGATAGATAGATAGATAGACTGTATATAAGCCTGCAAGTCTTGCACTTGAAGCAGCTTTATGATGTCATTAAGGCTCGATGGTGACACGCGCACCCGGAACAAGGACCACAGGTTGTTAGCGGCCATTTTTCCATCAGTCTCCACTGGAGCTAGAAGTGAGCAGACAGATACTCCTATAGACGCTGCTGGAGCCAGATCATTTGTCTCTGTGATGGACAACGTTTGAAATTCGCCCTTAAGCGGGAGACGGCAGCCTACAACAGTCAAATTGATCGCTGCTTATCACTTCTTTTGTGGTAGGTACAGTTATTCCAGATAGGGGAATGGGTAGGTTAAGTTATTCCAGGGAGGGGAATGCTTATGGGCAAGGCATTATGCTTGATCGGAGGTGGATGAAGTGGCAAAAAAGGCTCGGCCTACACCATGACCATGCCAATCGTCAACCCAAAGTGAATATGAGCCACACAGGTTGGTTGAAATAGCGCAACATGAATGATGGAACCTGGATCCAAGCGTCCCAGGATGCATTGCAGCGAAAACGTTCAACAATGTTCAGCGTGACCAATGTTTCTATCTTGGAAAATGAAATTGCATGATGTATGGAGTGTTTTTGACATATCTTGTCTCAGGATTTGCTTGCAGTCCTACCATATCCCACAAAATGCAGAAGTGCAGTCAATGCAGCTTTTTACCTAAAATGGTAAAAATTGGTCAAAGCCTCATGCGGTTTATTACCTGCCCCTGGAATAACATCAATGGCAATTATAAGAATAATGCTGATAATAGTACAAATTTTGTATGTATGTTTTCAGCCCTACAAAACCATAACTATAGAAGTTTAAATTTATACGTAAAGCTAGATATTTGTAGAAATATCTATATTGATATATAACTATCTATTTATATAGCTAGATATATATCTATGCAGTAACATACATTAGATAGATAGATAGATAGACTGTATATAAGCCTGCAAGTCTTGCACTTGAAGCAGCTTTATGATGTCATTAAGGCTCGATGGTGACACGCGCACCCGGAACAAGGACCACAGGTTGTTAGCGGCCATTTTTCCATCAGTCTCCACTGGAGCTAGAAGTGAGCAGACAGATACTCCTATAGACGCTGCTGTAGCCAGATCATTTGTCTCTGTGATGGACAACGTTTGAAATTCGCCCTTAAGCGGGAGACGGCAGCCTACAACAGTCAAATTGATCGCTGCTTATCACTTCTTTTGTGGTAGGTACAGTTATTCCAGATAGGGGAATGGGTAGGTTAAGTTATTCCAGGGAGGGGAATGCTTATGGGCAAGGCATTATGCTTGATCGGAGGCGGATGAAGTGGCAAAAAAGGCTCGGCCTACACCATGACCATGCCAATCGTCAACCCAAAGTGAATATGAGCCACACAGGTTGGTTGAAATAGTGCAACATGAATGATGGAACCTGGATCCAAGCGTCCCAGGATGCATTGCAGCGAAAACGTTCAACAATGTTCAGCGTGACCAATGTTTCTATCTTGGAAAATGAAATTGCATGCTGTATGGAATGTTTTTGACATATCTTGTCTCAGGATTTGCTTGCAGTCCTACCATATCCCACAAAATGCAGAAGTGCAGTCAATGCAGCTTTTTACCTAAAATGGTAAAAATTGGTCAAAGCCTCATGCGGTTTATTACCTGCCCCTGGAATAACATCATTGGCAATTATAAGAATAATGCTGATAATAATACAAATTTTGTATGTATGTTTTCAGCCCTACAAAACCATAACTATAGAAGTTTAAATTTATACGTAAAGCTAGATATTTGTAGAAATATCTATATTGATATATAACTATCTATTTATATAGCTAGATATATATCTATGCAGTAACATACATTAGATAGATAGATAGATAGACTGTATATAAGCCTGCAAGTCTTGCACTTGAAGCAGCTTTATGATGTCATTAAGGCTCGATGGTGACACGCGCACCCGGAACAAGGACCACAGGTTGTTAGCGGCCATTTTTCCATCAGTCTCCACTGGAGCTAGAAGTGAGCAGACAGATACTCCTATAGACGCTGCTGGAGCCAGATCATTTGTCTCTGTGATGGACAACGTTTGAAATTCGCCCTTAAGCGGGAGACGGCAGCCTACAACAGTCAAATTGATCGCTGCTTATCACTTCTTTTGTGGTAGGTACAGTTATTCCAGATAGGGGAATGGGTAGGTTAAGTTATTCCAGGGAGGGGAATGCTTATGGGCAAGGCATTATGCTTGATCGGAGGCGGATGAAGTGGCAAAAAAGGCTCGGCCTACACCATGACCATGCCAATCGTCAACCCAAAGTGAATATGAGCCACACAGGTTGGTTGAAATAGCGCAACATGAATGATGGAACCTGGATCCAAGCGTCCCAGGATGCATTGCAGCGAAAACGTTCAACAATGTTCAGCGTGACCAATGTTTCTATCTTGGAAAATGAAATTGCATGATGTATGGAGTGTTTTTGACATATCTTGTCTCAGGATTTGCTTGCAGTCCTACCATATCCCACAAAATGCAGAAGTGCAGTCAATGCAGCTTTTTACCTAAAATGGTAAAAATTGGTCAAAGCCTCATGCGGTTTATTACCTGCCCCTGGAATAACATCAATGGCAATTATAAGAATAATGCTGATAATAGTACAAATTTTGTATGTATGTTTTCAGCCCTACAAAACCATAACTATAGAAGTTTAAATTTATACGTAAAGCTAGATATTTGTAGAAATATCTATATTGATATATAACTATCTATTTATATAGCTAGATATATATCTATGCAGTAACATACATTAGATAGATAGATAGATAGACTGTATATAAGCCTGCAAGTCTTGCACTTGAAGCAGCTTTATGATGTCATTAAGGCTCGATGGTGACACGCGCACCCGGAACAAGGACCACAGGTTGTTAGCGGCCATTTTTCCATCAGTCTCCACTGGAGCTAGAAGTGAGCAGACAGATACTCCTATAGACGCTGCTGTAGCCAGATCATTTGTCTCTGTGATGGACAACGTTTGAAATTCGCCCTTAAGCGGGAGACGGCAGCCTACAACAGTCAAATTGATCGCTGCTTATCACTTCTTTTGTGGTAGGTACAGTTATTCCAGATAGGGGAATGGGTAGGTTAAGTTATTCCAGGGAGGGGAATGCTTATGGGCAAGGCATTATGCTTGATCGGAGGCGGATGAAGTGGCAAAAAAGGCTCGGCCTACACCATGACCATGCCAGTCGTCAACCCAAAGTGAATATGAGCCACACAGGTTGGTTGAAATAGCGCAACATGAATGATGGAACCTGGATCCAAGCGTCCCAGGATGCATTGCAGCGAAAACGTTCAACAATGTTCAGCGTGACCAATGTTTCTATCTTGGAAAATGAAATTGCATGCTGTATGGAGTGTTTTTGACATATCTTGTCTCAGGATTTGCTTGCAGTCCTACCATATCCCACAAAATGCAGAAGTGCAGTCAATGCAGCTTTTTACCTAAAATGGTAAAAATTGGTCAAAGCCTCATGCGGTTTATTACCTGCCCCTGGAATAACATCATTGGCAATTATAAGAATAATGCTGATAATAGTACAAATTTTGTATGTATGTTTTCAGCCCTACAAAACCATAACTATAGAAGTTTAAATTTATACGTAAAGCTAGATATTTGTAGAAATATCTATATTGATATATAACTATCTATTTATATAGCTAGATATATATCTATGCAGTAACATACATTAGATAGATAGATAGATAGATAGATAGACTGTATATAAGCCTGCAAGTCTTGCACTTGAAGCAGCTTTATGATGTCATTAAGGCTCGATGGTGACACGCGCACCCGGAACAAGGACCACAGGTTGTTAGCGGCCATTTTTCCATCAGTCTCCACTGGAGCTAGAAGTGAGCAGACAGATACTCCTATAGACGCTGCTGGAGCCAGATCATTTGTCTCTGTGATGGACAACGTTTGAAATTCGCCCTTAAGCGGGAGACGGCAGCCTACAACAGTCAAATTGATCGCTGCTTATCACTTCTTTTGTGGTAGGTACAGTTATTCCAGATAGGGGAATGGGTAGGTTAAGTTATTCCAGGGAGGGGAATGCTTATGGGCAAGGCATTATGCTTGATCGGAGGTGGATGAAGTGGCAAAAAAGGCTCGGCCTACACCATGACCATGCCAATCGTCAACCCAAAGTGAATATGAGCCACACAGGTTGGTTGAAATAGCGCAACATGAATGATGGAACCTGGATCCAAGCGTCCCAGGATGCATTGCAGCGAAAACGTTCAACAATGTTCAGCGTGACCAATGTTTCTATCTTGGAAAATGAAATTGCATGATGTATGGAGTGTTTTTGACATATCTTGTCTCAGGATTTGCTTGCAGTCCTACCATATCCCACAAAATGCAGAAGTGCAGTCAATGCAGCTTTTTACCTAAAATGGTAAAAATTGGTCAAAGCCTCATGCGGTTTATTACCTGCCCCTGGAATAACATCAATGGCAATTATAAGAATAATGCTGATAATAGTACAAATTTTGTATGTATGTTTTCAGCCCTACAAAACCATAACTATAGAAGTTTAAATTTATACGTAAAGCTAGATATTTGTAGAAATATCTATATTGATATATAACTATCTATTTATATAGCTAGATATATATCTATGCAGTAACATACATTAGATAGATAGATAGATAGACTGTATATAAGCCTGCAAGTCTTGCACTTGAAGCAGCTTTATGATGTCATTAAGGCTCGATGGTGACACGCGCACCCGGAACAAGGACCACAGGTTGTTAGCGGCCATTTTTCCATCAGTCTCCACTGGAGCTAGAAGTGAGCAGACAGATACTCCTATAGACGCTGCTGTAGCCAGATCATTTGTCTCTGTGATGGACAACGTTTGAAATTCGCCCTTAAGCGGGAGACGGCAGCCTACAACAGTCAAATTGATCGCTGCTTATCACTTCTTTTGTGGTAGGTACAGTTATTCCAGATAGGGGAATGGGTAGGTTAAGTTATTCCAGGGAGGGGAATGCTTATGGGCAAGGCATTATGCTTGATCGGAGGCGGATGAAGTGGCAAAAAAGGCTCGGCCTACACCATGACCATGCCAATCGTCAACCCAAAGTGAATATGAGCCACACAGGTTGGTTGAAATAGTGCAACATGAATGATGGAACCTGGATCCAAGCGTCCCAGGATGCATTGCAGCGAAAACGTTCAACAATGTTCAGCGTGACCAATGTTTCTATCTTGGAAAATGAAATTGCATGCTGTATGGAATGTTTTTGACATATCTTGTCTCAGGATTTGCTTGCAGTCCTACCATATCCCACAAAATGCAGAAGTGCAGTCAATGCAGCTTTTTACCTAAAATGGTAAAAATTGGTCAAAGCCTCATGCGGTTTATTACCTGCCCCTGGAATAACATCATTGGCAATTATAAGAATAATGCTGATAATAATACAAATTTTGTATGTATGTTTTCAGCCCTACAAAACCATAACTATAGAAGTTTAAATTTATACGTAAAGCTAGATATTTGTAGAAATATCTATATTGATATATAACTATCTATTTATATAGCTAGATATATATCTATGCAGTAACATACATTAGATAGATAGATAGATAGACTGTATATAAGCCTGCAAGTCTTGCACTTGAAGCAGCTTTATGATGTCATTAAGGCTCGATGGTGACACGCGCACCCGGAACAAGGACCACAGGTTGTTAGCGGCCATTTTTCCATCAGTCTCCACTGGAGCTAGAAGTGAGCAGACAGATACTCCTATAGACGCTGCTGGAGCCAGATCATTTGTCTCTGTGATGGACAACGTTTGAAATTCGCCCTTAAGCGGGAGACGGCAGCCTACAACAGTCAAATTGATCGCTGCTTATCACTTCTTTTGTGGTAGGTACAGTTATTCCAGATAGGGGAATGGGTAGGTTAAGTTATTCCAGGGAGGGGAATGCTTATGGGCAAGGCATTATGCTTGATCGGAGGCGGATGAAGTGGCAAAAAAGGCTCGGCCTACACCATGACCATGCCAATCGTCAACCCAAAGTGAATATGAGCCACACAGGTTGGTTGAAATAGCGCAACATGAATGATGGAACCTGGATCCAAGCGTCCCAGGATGCATTGCAGCGAAAACGTTCAACAATGTTCAGCGTGACCAATGTTTCTATCTTGGAAAATGAAATTGCATGATGTATGGAGTGTTTTTGACATATCTTGTCTCAGGATTTGCTTGCAGTCCTACCATATCCCACAAAATGCAGAAGTGCAGTCAATGCAGCTTTTTACCTAAAATGGTAAAAATTGGTCAAAGCCTCATGCGGTTTATTACCTGCCCCTGGAATAACATCAATGGCAATTATAAGAATAATGCTGATAATAGTACAAATTTTGTATGTATGTTTTCAGCCCTACAAAACCATAACTATAGAAGTTTAAATTTATACGTAAAGCTAGATATTTGTAGAAATATCTATATTGATATATAACTATCTATTTATATAGCTAGATATATATCTATGCAGTAACATACATTAGATAGATAGATAGATAGATAGATAGACTGTATATAAGCCTGCAAGTCTTGCACTTGAAGCAGCTTTATGATGTCATTAAGGCTCGATGGTGACACGCGCACCCGAAACAAGGACCACAGGTTGTTAGCGGCCATTTTTCCATCAGTCTCCACTGGAGCTAGAAGTGAGCAGACAGATACTCCTATAGACGCTGCTGGAGCCAGATCATTTGTCTCTGTGATGGACAACGTTTGAAATTCGCCCTTAAGCGGGAGACGGCAGCCTACAACAGTCAAATTGATCGCTGCTTATCACTTCTTTTGTGGTAGGTACAGTTATTCCAGATAGGGGAATGGGTAGGTTAAGTTATTCCAGGGAGGGGAATGCTTATGGGCAAGGCATTATGCTTGATCGGAGGCGGATGAAGTGGCAAAAAAGGCTCGGCCTACACCATGACCATGCCAATCGTCAACCCAAAGTGAATATGAGCCACACAGGTTGGTTGAAATAGCGCAACATGAATGATGGAACCTGGATCCAAGCGTCCCAGGATGCATTGCAGCGAAAACGTTCAACAATGTTCAGCGTGACCAATGTTTCTATCTTGGAAAATGAAATTGCATGCTGTATGGAGTGTTTTTGACATATCTTGTCTCAGGATTTGCTTGCAGTCCTACCATATCCCACAAAATGCAGAAGTGCAGTCAATGCAGCTTTTTACCTAAAACGGTAAAAATTGGTCAAAGCCTCATGCGGTTTATTACCTGCCCCTGGAATAACATCATTGGCAATTATAAGAATAATGCTGATAATAATACAAATTTTGTATGTATGTTTTCAGCCCTACAAAACCATAACTATAGAAGTTTAAATTTATACGTAAAGCTAGATATTTGTAGAAATATCTATATTGATATATAACTATCTATTTATATAGCTAGATATATATCTATGCAGTAACATACATTAGATAGATAGATAGATAGATAGACTGTATATAAGCCTGCAAGTCTTGCACTTGAAGCAGCTTTATGATGTCATTAAGGCTCGATGGTGACACGCGCACCCGGAACAAGGACCACAGGTTGTTAGCGGCCATTTTTCCATCAGTCTCCACTGGAGCTAGAAGTGAGCAGACAGATACTCCTATAGACGCTGCTGGAGCCAGATCATTTGTCTCTGTGATGGACAACGTTTGAAATTCGCCCTTAAGCGGGAGACGGCAGCCTACAACAGTCAAATTGATCGCTGCTTATCACTTCTTTTGTGGTAGGTACAGTTATTCCAGATAGGGGAATGGGTAGGTTAAGTTATTCCAGGGAGGGGAATGCTTATGGGCAAGGCATTATGCTTGATCGGAGGCGGATGAAGTGGCAAAAAAGGCTCGGCCTACACCATGACCATGCCAATCGTCAACCCAAAGTGAATATGAGCCACACAGGTTGGTTGAAATAGCGCAACATGAATGATGGAACCTGGATCCAAGCGTCCCAGGATGCATTGCAGCGAAAACGTTCAACAATGTTCAGCGTGACCAATGTTTCTATCTTGGAAAATGAAATTGCATGATGTATGGAGTGTTTTTGACATATCTTGTCTCAGGATTTGCTTGCAGTCCTACCATATCCCACAAAATGCAGAAGTGCAGTCAATGCAGCTTTTTACCTAAAATGGTAAAAATTGGTCAAAGCCTCATGCGGTTTATTACCTTCCCCTGGAATAACATCAATGGCAATTATAAGAATAATGCTGATAATAGTACAAATTTTGTATGTATGTTTTCAGCCCTACAAAACCATAACTATAGAAGTTTAAATTTATACGTAAAGCTAGATATTTGTAGAAATATCTATATTGATATATAACTATCTATTTATATAGCTAGATATATATCTATGCAGTAACATACATTAGATAGATAGATAGATAGACTGTATATAAGCCTGCAAGTCTTGCACTTGAAGCAGCTTTATGATGTCATTAAGGCTCGATGGTGACACGCGCACCCGGAACAAGGACCACAGGTTGTTAGCGGCCATTTTTCCATCAGTCTCCACTGGAGCTAGAAGTGAGCAGACAGATACTCCTATAGACGCTGCTGTAGCCAGATCATTTGTCTCTGTGATGGACAACGTTTGAAATTCGCCCTTAAGCGGGAGACGGCAGCCTACAACAGTCAAATTGATCGCTGCTTATCACTTCTTTTGTGGTAGGTACAGTTATTCCAGATAGGGGAATGGGTAGGTTAAGTTATTCCAGGGAGGGGAATGCTTATGGGCAAGGCATTATGCTTGATCGGAGGCGGATGAAGTGGCAAAAAAGGCTCGGCCTACACCATGACCATGCCAATCGTCAACCCAAAGTGAATATGAGCCACACAGGTTGGTTGAAATAGCGCAACATGAATGATGGAACCTGGATCCAAGCGTCCCAGGATGCATTGCAGCGAAAACGTTCAACAATGTTCAGCGTGACCAATGTTTCTATCTTGGAAAATGAAATTGCATGCTGTATGGAGTGTTTTTGACATATCTTGTCTCAGGATTTGCTTGCAGTCCTACCATATCCCACAAAATGCAGAAGTGCAGTCAATGCAGCTTTTTACCTAAAATGGTAAAAATTGGTCAAAGCCTCATGCGGTTTATTACCTGCCCCTGGAATAACATCATTGGCAATTATAAGAATAATGCTGATAATAATACAAATTTTGTATGTATGTTTTCAGCCCTACAAAACCATAACTATAGAAGTTTAAATTTATACGTAAAGCTAGATATTTGTAGAAATATCTATATTGATATATAACTATCTATTTATATAGCTAGATATATATCTATGCAGTAACATACATTAGATAGATAGATAGATAGATAGATAGACTGTATATAAGCCTGCAAGTCTTGCACTTGAAGCAGCTTTATGATGTCATTAAGGCTCGATGGTGACACGCGCACCCGGAACAAGGACCACAGGTTGTTAGCGGCCATTTTTCCATCAGTCTCCACTGGAGCTAGAAGTGAGCAGACAGATACTCCTATAGACGCTGCTGGAGCCAGATCATTTGTCTCTGTGATGGACAACGTTTGAAATTCGCCCTTAAGCGGGAGACGGCAGCCTACAACAGTCAAATTGATCGCTGCTTATCACTTCTTTTGTGGTAGGTACAGTTATTCCAGATAGGGGAATGGGTAGGTTAAGTTATTCCAGGGAGGGGAATGCTTATGGGCAAGGCATTATGCTTGATCGGAGGCGGATGAAGTGGCAAAAAAGGCTCGGCCTACACCATGACCATGCCAATCGTCAACCCAAAGTGAATATGAGCCACACAGGTTGGTTGAAATAGCGCAACATGAATGATGGAACCTGGATCCAAGCGTCCCAGGATGCATTGCAGCGAAAACGTTCAACAATGTTCAGCGTGACCAATGTTTCTATCTTGGAAAATGAAATTGCATGCTGTATGGAGTGTTTTTGACATATCTTGTCTCAGGATTTGCTTGCAGTCCTACCATATCCCACAAAATGCAGAAGTGCAGTCAATGCAGCTTTTTACCTAAAATGGTAAAAATTGGTCAAAGCCTCATGCGGTTTATTACCTGCCCCTGGAATAACATCATTGGCAATTATAAGAATAATGCTGATAATAATACAAATTTTGTATGTATGTTTTCAGCCCTACAAAACCATAACTATAGAAGTTTAAATTTATACGTAAAGCTAGATATTTGTAGAAATATCTATATTGATATATAACTATCTATTTATATAGCTAGATATATATCTATGCAGTAACATACATTAGATAGATAGATAGATAGATAGACTGTATATAAGCCTGCAAGTCTTGCACTTGAAGCAGCTTTATGATGTCATTAAGGCTCGATGGTGACACGCGCACCCGGAACAAGGACCACAGGTTGTTAGCGGCCATTTTTCCATCAGTCTCCACTGGAGCTAGAAGTGAGCAGACAGATACTCCTATAGACGCTGCTGGAGCCAGATCATTTGTCTCTGTGATGGACAACGTTTGAAATTCGCCCTTAAGCGGGAGACGGCAGCCTACAACAGTCAAATTGATCGCTGCTTATCACTTCTTTTGTGGTAGGTACAGTTATTCCAGATAGGGGAATGGGTAGGTTAAGTTATTCCAGGGAGGGGAATGCTTATGGGCAAGGCATTATGCTTGATCGGAGGCGGATGAAGTGGCAAAAAAGGCTCGGCCTACACCATGACCATGCCAATCGTCAACCCAAAGTGAATATGAGCCACACAGGTTGGTTGAAATAGCGCAACATGAATGATGGAACCTGGATCCAAGCGTCCCAGGATGCATTGCAGCGAAAACGTTCAACAATGTTCAGCGTGACCAATGTTTCTATCTTGGAAAATGAAATTGCATGATGTATGGAGTGTTTTTGACATATCTTGTCTCAGGATTTGCTTGCAGTCCTACCATATCCCACAAAATGCAGAAGTGCAGTCAATGCAGCTTTTTACCTAAAATGGTAAAAATTGGTCAAAGCCTCATGCGGTTTATTACCTGCCCCTGGAATAACATCAATGGCAATTATAAGAATAATGCTGATAATAGTACAAATTTTGTATGTATGTTTTCAGCCCTACAAAACCATAACTATAGAAGTTTAAATTTATACGTAAAGCTAGATATTTGTAGAAATATCTATATTGATATATAACTATCTATTTATATAGCTAGATATATATCTATGCAGTAACATACATTAGATAGATAGATAGATAGACTGTATATAAGCCTGCAAGTCTTGCACTTGAAGCAGCTTTATGATGTCATTAAGGCTCGATGGTGACACGCGCACCCGGAACAAGGACCACAGGTTGTTAGCGGCCATTTTTCCATCAGTCTCCACTGGAGCTAGAAGTGAGCAGACAGATACTCCTATAGACGCTGCTGGAGCCAGATCATTTGTCTCTGTGATGGACAACGTTTGAAATTCGCCCTTAAGCGGGAGACGGCAGCCTACAACAGTCAAATTGATCGCTGCTTATCACTTCTTTTGTGGTAGGTACAGTTATTCCAGATAGGGGAATGGGTAGGTTAAGTTATTCCAGGGAGGGGAATGCTTATGGGCAAGGCATTATGCTTGATCGGAGGCGGATGAAGTGGCAAAAAAGGCTCGGCCTACACCATGACCATGCCAATCGTCAACCCAAAGTGAATATGAGCCACACAGGTTGGTTGAAATAGCGCAACATGAATGATGGAACCTGGATCCAAGCGTCCCAGGATGCATTGCAGCGAAAACGTTCAACAATGTTCAGCGTGACCAATGTTTCTATCTTGGAAAATGAAATTGCATGATGTATGGAGTGTTTTTGACATATCTTGTCTCAGGATTTGCTTGCAGTCCTACCATATCCCACAAAATGCAGAAGTGCAGTCAATGCAGCTTTTTACCTAAAATGGTAAAAATTGGTCAAAGCCTCATGCGGTTTATTACCTGCCCCTGGAATAACATCAATGGCAATTATAAGAATAATGCTGATAATAGTACAAATTTTGTATGTATGTTTTCAGCCCTACAAAACCATAACTATAGAAGTTTAAATTTATACGTAAAGCTAGATATTTGTAGAAATATCTATATTGATATATAACTATCTATTTATATAGCTAGATATATATCTATGCAGTAACATACATTAGATAGATAGATAGATAGATAGATAGATAGATAGATAGATAGATAGATAGATAGATAGATAGATAGATAGATAGATAGATAGACTGTATATAAGCCTGCAAGTCTTGCACTTGAAGCAGCTTTATGATGTCATTAAGGCTCGATGGTGACACGCGCACCCGAAACAAGGACCACAGGTTGTTAGCGGCCATTTTTCCATCAGTCTCCACTGGAGCTAGAAGTGAGCAGACAGATACACCTATAGACGCTGCTGGAGCCAGATCATTTGTCTCTGTGATGGACAACGTTTGAAATTCGCCATTAAGCGGGAGACGGCAGCCTACAACAGTCAAATTGATCGCTGCTTATCACTTATTTTGTGGTAGGTACAGTTATTCCAGATAGGGGAATGGGTAGGTTAAGTTATTCCAGGGAGGGGAATGCTTATGGGCAAGTCATTATGCTTGATCGGAGGCGGATGAAGTGGCAAAAAAGGCTCGGCCTACACCATGACCATGCCAATCGTCAACCCAAAGTGAATATGAGCCACACAGGTTGGTTGAAATAGCGCAACATGAATGATGGAACCTGGATCCAAGCGTCCCAGGATGCATTGCAGCGAAAACGTTCAACAATGTTCAGCGTGACCAATGTTTCTATCTTGGAAAATGAAATTGCATGCTGTATGGAGTGTTTTTGACATATCTTGTCTCAGGATTTGCTTGCAGTCCTACCATATCCCACAAAATGCAGAAGTGCAGTCAATGCAGCTTTTTACCTAAAATGGTAAAAATTGGTCAAAGCCTCATGCGGTTTATTACCTGCCCCTGGAATAACATCAATGGCAATTATAAGAATAATGCTGATAATAGTACAAATTTTGTATGTATGTTTTCAGCCCTACAAAACCATAACTATAGAAGTTTAAATTTATACGTAAAGCTAGATATTTGTAGAAATATCTATATTGATATATAACTATCTATTTATATAGCTAGATATATATCTATGCAGTAACATACATTAGATAGATAGATAGATAGATAGATAGATAGATAGACTGTATATAAGCCTGCAAGTCTTGCACTTGAAGCAGCTTTATGATGTCATTAAGGCTCGATGGTGACACGCGCACCCGGAACAAGGACCACAGGTTGTTAGCGGCCATTTTTCCATCAGTCTCCACTGGAGCTAGAAGTGAGCAGACAGATACTCCTATAGACGCTGCTGTAGCCAGATCATTTGTCTCTGTGATGGACAACGTTTGAAATTCGCCCTTAAGCGGGAGACGGCAGCCTACAACAGTCAAATTGATCGCTGCTTATCACTTCTTTTGTGGTAGGTACAGTTATTCCAGATAGGGGAATGGGTAGGTTAAGTTATTCCAGGGAGGGGAATGCTTATGGGCAAGGCATTATGCTTGATCGGAGGCGGATGAAGTGGCAAAAAAGGCTCGGCCTACACCATGACCATGCCAATCGTCAACCCAAAGTGAATATGAGCCACACAGGTTGGTTGAAATAGTGCAACATGAATGATGGAACCTGGATCCAAGCGTCCCAGGATGCATT
This sequence comes from Eleutherodactylus coqui, assembly GCF_035609145.1. Taxonomy (NCBI): domain Eukaryota; kingdom Metazoa; phylum Chordata; class Amphibia; order Anura; family Eleutherodactylidae; genus Eleutherodactylus; species Eleutherodactylus coqui. Next base: position 105,705,986 of record NC_089849.1, read on the forward strand.
GCAGCGAAAACGTTCAACAATGTTCAGCGTGACCAATGTTTCTATCTTGGAAAATGAAATTGCATGCTGTATGGAATGTTTTTGACATATCTTGTCTCAGGATTTGCTTGCAGTCCTACCATATCCCACAAAATGCAGAAGTGCAGTCAATGCAGCTTTTTACCTAAAATGGTAAAAATTGGTCAAAGCCTCATGCGGTTTATTACCTGCCCCTGGAATAACATCATTGGCAATTATAAGAATAATGCTGATAATAATACAAATTTTGTATGTATGTTTTCAGCCCTACAAAACCATAACTATAGAAGTTTAAATTTATACGTAAAGCTAGATATTTGTAGAAATATCTATATTGATATATAACTATCTATTTATATAGCTAGATATATATCTATGCAGTAACATACATTAGATAGATAGATAGATAGACTGTATATAAGCCTGCAAGTCTTGCACTTGAAGCAGCTTTATGATGTCATTAAGGCTCGATGGTGACACGCGCACCCGGAACAAGGACCACAGGTTGTTAGCGGCCATTTTTCCATCAGTCTCCACTGGAGCTAGAAGTGAGCAGACAGATACTCCTATAGACGCTGCTGGAGCCAGATCATTTGTCTCTGTGATGGACAACGTTTGAAATTCGCCCTTAAGCGGGAGACGGCAGCCTACAACAGTCAAATTGATCGCTGCTTATCACTTCTTTTGTGGTAGGTACAGTTATTCCAGATAGGGGAATGGGTAGGTTAAGTTATTCCAGGGAGGGGAATGCTTATGGGCAAGGCATTATGCTTGATCGGAGGCGGATGAAGTGGCAAAAAAGGCTCGGCCTACACCATGACCATGCCAATCGTCAACCCAAAGTGAATATGAGCCACACAGGTTGGTTGAAATAGCGCAACATGAATGATGGAACCTGGATCCAAGCGTCCCAGGATGCATTGCAGCGAAAACGTTCAACAATGTTCAGCGTGACCAATGTTTCTATCTTGGAAAATGAAATTGCATGATGTATGGAGTGTTTTTGACATATCTTGTCTCAGGATTTGCTTGCAGTCCTACCATATCCCACAAAATGCAGAAGTGCAGTCAATGCAGCTTTTTACCTAAAATGGTAAAAATTGGTCAAAGCCTCATGCGGTTTATTACCTGCCCCTGGAATAACATCAATGGCAATTATAAGAATAATGCTGATAATAGTACAAATTTTGTATGTATGTTTTCAGCCCTACAAAACCATAACTATAGAAGTTTAAATTTATACGTAAAGCTAGATATTTGTAGAAATATCTATATTGATATATAACTATCTATTTATATAGCTAGATATATATCTATGCAGTAACATACATTAGATAGATAGATAGATAGATAGATAGACTGTATATAAGCCTGCAAGTCTTGCACTTGAAGCAGCTTTATGATGTCATTAAGGCTCGATGGTGACACGCGCACCCGAAACAAGGACCACAGGTTGTTAGCGGCCATTTTTCCATCAGTCTCCACTGGAGCTAGAAGTGAGCAGACAGATACTCCTATAGACGCTGCTGGAGCCAGATCATTTGTCTCTGTGATGGACAACGTTTGAAATTCGCCCTTAAGCGGGAGACGGCAGCCTACAACAGTCAAATTGATCGCTGCTTATCACTTCTTTTGTGGTAGGTACAGTTATTCCAGATAGGGGAATGGGTAGGTTAAGTTATTCCAGGGAGGGGAATGCTTATGGGCAAGGCATTATGCTTGATCGGAGGCGGATGAAGTGGCAAAAAAGGCTCGGCCTACACCATGACCATGCCAATCGTCAACCCAAAGTGAATATGAGCCACACAGGTTGGTTGAAATAGCGCAACATGAATGATGGAACCTGGATCCAAGCGTCCCAGGATGCATTGCAGCGAAAACGTTCAACAATGTTCAGCGTGACCAATGTTTCTATCTTGGAAAATGAAATTGCATGCTGTATGGAGTGTTTTTGACATATCTTGTCTCAGGATTTGCTTGCAGTCCTACCATATCCCACAAAATGCAGAAGTGCAGTCAATGCAGCTTTTTACCTAAAACGGTAAAAATTGGTCAAAGCCTCATGCGGTTTATTACCTGCCCCTGGAATAACATCATTGGCAATTATAAGAATAATGCTGATAATAATACAAATTTTGTATGTATGTTTTCAGCCCTACAAAACCATAACTATAGAAGTTTAAATTTATACGTAAAGCTAGATATTTGTAGAAATATCTATATTGATATATAACTATCTATTTATATAGCTAGATATATATCTATGCAGTAACATACATTAGATAGATAGATAGATAGATAGACTGTATATAAGCCTGCAAGTCTTGCACTTGAAGCAGCTTTATGATGTCATTAAGGCTCGATGGTGACACGCGCACCCGGAACAAGGACCACAGGTTGTTAGCGGCCATTTTTCCATCAGTCTCCACTGGAGCTAGAAGTGAGCAGACAGATACTCCTATAGACGCTGCTGGAGCCAGATCATTTGTCTCTGTGATGGACAACGTTTGAAATTCGCCCTTAAGCGGGAGACGGCAGCCTACAACAGTCAAATTGATCGCTGCTTATCACTTCTTTTGTGGTAGGTACAGTTATTCCAGATAGGGGAATGGGTAGGTTAAGTTATTCCAGGGAGGGGAATGCTTATGGGCAAGGCATTATGCTTGATCGGAGGCGGATGAAGTGGCAAAAAAGGCTCGGCCTACACCATGACCATGCCAATCGTCAACCCAAAGTGAATATGAGCCACACAGGTTGGTTGAAATAGCGCAACATGAATGATGGAACCTGGATCCAAGCGTCCCAGGATGCATTGCAGCGAAAACGTTCAACAATGTTCAGCGTGACCAATGTTTCTATCTTGGAAAATGAAATTGCATGATGTATGGAGTGTTTTTGACATATCTTGTCTCAGGATTTGCTTGCAGTCCTACCATATCCCACAAAATGCAGAAGTGCAGTCAATGCAGCTTTTTACCTAAAATGGTAAAAATTGGTCAAAGCCTCATGCGGTTTATTACCTTCCCCTGGAATAACATCAATGGCAATTATAAGAATAATGCTGATAATAGTACAAATTTTGTATGTATGTTTTCAGCCCTACAAAACCATAACTATAGAAGTTTAAATTTATACGTAAAGCTAGATATTTGTAGAAATATCTATATTGATATATAACTATCTATTTATATAGCTAGATATATATCTATGCAGTAACATACATTAGATAGATAGATAGATAGACTGTATATAAGCCTGCAAGTCTTGCACTTGAAGCAGCTTTATGATGTCATTAAGGCTCGATGGTGACACGCGCACCCGGAACAAGGACCACAGGTTGTTAGCGGCCATTTTTCCATCAGTCTCCACTGGAGCTAGAAGTGAGCAGACAGATACTCCTATAGACGCTGCTGTAGCCAGATCATTTGTCTCTGTGATGGACAACGTTTGAAATTCGCCCTTAAGCGGGAGACGGCAGCCTACAACAGTCAAATTGATCGCTGCTTATCACTTCTTTTGTGGTAGGTACAGTTATTCCAGATAGGGGAATGGGTAGGTTAAGTTATTCCAGGGAGGGGAATGCTTATGGGCAAGGCATTATGCTTGATCGGAGGCGGATGAAGTGGCAAAAAAGGCTCGGCCTACACCATGACCATGCCAATCGTCAACCCAAAGTGAATATGAGCCACACAGGTTGGTTGAAATAGCGCAACATGAATGATGGAACCTGGATCCAAGCGTCCCAGGATGCATTGCAGCGAAAACGTTCAACAATGTTCAGCGTGACCAATGTTTCTATCTTGGAAAATGAAATTGCATGCTGTATGGAGTGTTTTTGACATATCTTGTCTCAGGATTTGCTTGCAGTCCTACCATATCCCACAAAATGCAGAAGTGCAGTCAATGCAGCTTTTTACCTAAAATGGTAAAAATTGGTCAAAGCCTCATGCGGTTTATTACCTGCCCCTGGAATAACATCATTGGCAATTATAAGAATAATGCTGATAATAATACAAATTTTGTATGTATGTTTTCAGCCCTACAAAACCATAACTATAGAAGTTTAAATTTATACGTAAAGCTAGATATTTGTAGAAATATCTATATTGATATATAACTATCTATTTATATAGCTAGATATATATCTATGCAGTAACATACATTAGATAGATAGATAGATAGATAGATAGATAGACTGTATATAAGCCTGCAAGTCTTGCACTTGAAGCAGCTTTATGATGTCATTAAGGCTCGATGGTGACACGCGCACCCGGAACAAGGACCACAGGTTGTTAGCGGCCATTTTTCCATCAGTCTCCACTGGAGCTAGAAGTGAGCAGACAGATACTCCTATAGACGCTGCTGGAGCCAGATCATTTGTCTCTGTGATGGACAACGTTTGAAATTCGCCCTTAAGCGGGAGACGGCAGCCTACAACAGTCAAATTGATCGCTGCTTATCACTTCTTTTGTGGTAGGTACAGTTATTCCAGATAGGGGAATGGGTAGGTTAAGTTATTCCAGGGAGGGGAATGCTTATGGGCAAGGCATTATGCTTGATCGGAGGCGGATGAAGTGGCAAAAAAGGCTCGGCCTACACCATGACCATGCCAATCGTCAACCCAAAGTGAATATGAGCCACACAGGTTGGTTGAAATAGCGCAACATGAATGATGGAACCTGGATCCAAGCGTCCCAGGATGCATTGCAGCGAAAACGTTCAACAATGTTCAGCGTGACCAATGTTTCTATCTTGGAAAATGAAATTGCATGCTGTATGGAGTGTTTTTGACATATCTTGTCTCAGGATTTGCTTGCAGTCCTACCATATCCCACAAAATGCAGAAGTGCAGTCAATGCAGCTTTTTACCTAAAATGGTAAAAATTGGTCAAAGCCTCATGCGGTTTATTACCTGCCCCTGGAATAACATCATTGGCAATTATAAGAATAATGCTGATAATAATACAAATTTTGTATGTATGTTTTCAGCCCTACAAAACCATAACTATAGAAGTTTAAATTTATACGTAAAGCTAGATATTTGTAGAAATATCTATATTGATATATAACTATCTATTTATATAGCTAGATATATATCTATGCAGTAACATACATTAGATAGATAGATAGATAGATAGACTGTATATAAGCCTGCAAGTCTTGCACTTGAAGCAGCTTTATGATGTCATTAAGGCTCGATGGTGACACGCGCACCCGGAACAAGGACCACAGGTTGTTAGCGGCCATTTTTCCATCAGTCTCCACTGGAGCTAGAAGTGAGCAGACAGATACTCCTATAGACGCTGCTGGAGCCAGATCATTTGTCTCTGTGATGGACAACGTTTGAAATTCGCCCTTAAGCGGGAGACGGCAGCCTACAACAGTCAAATTGATCGCTGCTTATCACTTCTTTTGTGGTAGGTACAGTTATTCCAGATAGGGGAATGGGTAGGTTAAGTTATTCCAGGGAGGGGAATGCTTATGGGCAAGGCATTATGCTTGATCGGAGGCGGATGAAGTGGCAAAAAAGGCTCGGCCTACACCATGACCATGCCAATCGTCAACCCAAAGTGAATATGAGCCACACAGGTTGGTTGAAATAGCGCAACATGAATGATGGAACCTGGATCCAAGCGTCCCAGGATGCATTGCAGCGAAAACGTTCAACAATGTTCAGCGTGACCAATGTTTCTATCTTGGAAAATGAAATTGCATGATGTATGGAGTGTTTTTGACATATCTTGTCTCAGGATTTGCTTGCAGTCCTACCATATCCCACAAAATGCAGAAGTGCAGTCAATGCAGCTTTTTACCTAAAATGGTAAAAATTGGTCAAAGCCTCATGCGGTTTATTACCTGCCCCTGGAATAACATCAATGGCAATTATAAGAATAATGCTGATAATAGTACAAATTTTGTATGTATGTTTTCAGCCCTACAAAACCATAACTATAGAAGTTTAAATTTATACGTAAAGCTAGATATTTGTAGAAATATCTATATTGATATATAACTATCTATTTATATAGCTAGATATATATCTATGCAGTAACATACATTAGATAGATAGATAGATAGACTGTATATAAGCCTGCAAGTCTTGCACTTGAAGCAGCTTTATGATGTCATTAAGGCTCGATGGTGACACGCGCACCCGGAACAAGGACCACAGGTTGTTAGCGGCCATTTTTCCATCAGTCTCCACTGGAGCTAGAAGTGAGCAGACAGATACTCCTATAGACGCTGCTGTAGCCAGATCATTTGTCTCTGTGATGGACAACGTTTGAAATTCGCCCTTAAGCGGGAGACGGCAGCCTACAACAGTCAAATTGATCGCTGCTTATCACTTCTTTTGTGGTAGGTACAGTTATTCCAGATAGGGGAATGGGTAGGTTAAGTTATTCCAGGGAGGGGAATGCTTATGGGCAAGGCATTATGCTTGATCGGAGGCGGATGAAGTGGCAAAAAAGGCTCGGCCTACACCATGACCATGCCAATCGTCAACCCAAAGTGAATATGAGCCACACAGGTTGGTTGAAATAGCGCAACATGAATGATGGAACCTGGATCCAAGCGTCCCAGGATGCATTGCAGCGAAAACGTTCAACAATGTTCAGCGTGACCAATGTTTCTATCTTGGAAAATGAAATTGCATGCTGTATGGAGTGTTTTTGACATATCTTGTCTCAGGATTTGCTTGCAGTCCTACCATATCCCACAAAATGCAGAAGTGCAGTCAATGCAGCTTTTTACCTAAAATGGTAAAAATTGGTCAAAGCCTCATGCGGTTTATTACCTGCCCCTGGAATAACATCATTGGCAATTATAAGAATAATGCTGATAATAATACAAATTTTGTATGTATGTTTTCAGCCCTACAAAACCATAACTATAGAAGTTTAAATTTATACGTAAAGCTAGATATTTGTAGAAATATCTATATTGATATATAACTATCTATTTATATAGCTAGATATATATCTATGCAGTAACATACATTAGATAGATAGATAGATAGATAGATAGATAGACTGTATATAAGCCTGCAAGTCTTGCACTTGAAGCAGCTTTATGATGTCATTAAGGCTCGATGGTGACACGCGCACCCGGAACAAGGACCACAGGTTGTTAGCGGCCATTTTTCCATCAGTCTCCACTGGAGCTAGAAGTGAGCAGACAGATACTCCTATAGACGCTGCTGGAGCCAGATCATTTGTCTCTGTGATGGACAACGTTTGAAATTCGCCCTTAAGCGGGAGACGGCAGCCTACAACAGTCAAATTGATCGCTGCTTATCACTTCTTTTGTGGTAGGTACAGTTATTCCAGATAGGGGAATGGGTAGGTTAAGTTATTCCAGGGAGGGGAATGCTTATGGGCAAGGCATTATGCTTGATCGGAGGCGGATGAAGTGGCAAAAAAGGCTCGGCCTACACCATGACCATGCCAATCGTCAACCCAAAGTGAATATGAGCCACACAGGTTGGTTGAAATAGCGCAACATGAATGATGGAACCTGGATCCAAGCGTCCCAGGATGCATTGCAGCGAAAACGTTCAACAATGTTCAGCGTGACCAATGTTTCTATCTTGGAAAATGAAATTGCATGATGTATGGAGTGTTTTTGACATATCTTGTCTCAGGATTTGCTTGCAGTCCTACCATATCCCACAAAATGCAGAAGTGCAGTCAATGCAGCTTTTTACCTAAAATGGTAAAAATTGGTCAAAGCCTCATGCGGTTTATTACCTGCCCCTGGAATAACATCAATGGCAATTATAAGAATAATGCTGATAATAGTACAAATTTTGTATGTATGTTTTCAGCCCTACAAAACCATAACTATAGAAGTTTAAATTTATACGTAAAGCTAGATATTTGTAGAAATATCTATATTGATATATAACTATCTATTTATATAGCTAGATATATATCTATGCAGTAACATACATTAGATAGATAGATAGATAGATAGATAGATAGACTGTATATAAGCCTGCAAGTCTTGCACTTGAAGCAGCTTTATGATGTCATTAAGGCTCGATGGTGACACGCGCACCCGGAACAAGGACCACAGGTTGTTAGCGGCCATTTTTCCATCAGTCTCCACTGGAGCTAGAAGTGAGCAGACAGATACTCCTATAGACGCTGCTGGAGCCAGATCATTTGTCTCTGTGATGGACAACGTTTGAAATTCGCCCTTAAGCGGGAGACGGCAGCCTACAACAGTCAAATTGATCGCTGCTTATCACTTCTTTTGTGGTAGGTACAGTTATTCCAGATAGGGGAATGGGTAGGTTAAGTTATTCCAGGGAGGGGAATGCTTATGGGCAAGGCATTATGCTTGATCGGAGGCGGATGAAGTGGCAAAAAAGGCTCGGCCTACACCATGACCATGCCAATCGTCAACCCAAAGTGAATATGAGCCACACAGGTTGGTTGAAATAGCGCAACATGAATGATGGAACCTGGATCCAAGCGTCCCAGGATGCATTGCAGCGAAAACGTTCAACAATGTTCAGCGTGACCAATGTTTCTATCTTGGAAAATGAAATTGCATGATGTATGGAGTGTTTTTGACATATCTTGTCTCAGGATTTGCTTGCAGTCCTACCATATCCCACAAAATGCAGAAGTGCAGTCAATGCAGCTTTTTACCTAAAATGGTAAAAATTGGTCAAAGCCTCATGCGGTTTATTACCTGCCCCTGGAATAACATCAATGGCAATTATAAGAATAATGCTGATAATAGTACAAATTTTGTATGTATGTTTTCAGCCCTACAAAACCATAACTATAGAAGTTTAAATTTATACGTAAAGCTAGATATTTGTAGAAATATCTATATTGATATATAACTATCTATTTATATAGCTAGATATATATCTATGCAGTAACATACATTAGATAGATAGATAGATAGATAGATAGATAGATAGATAGATAGATAGATAGACTGTATATAAGCCTGCAAGTCTTGCACTTGAAGCAGCTTTATGATGTCATTAAGGCTCGATGGTGACACGCGCACCCGAAACAAGGACCACAGGTTGTTAGCGGCCATTTTTCCATCAGTCTCCACTGGAGCTAGAAGTGAGCAGACAGATACACCTATAGACGCTGCTGGAGCCAGATCATTTGTCTCTGTGATGGACAACGTTTGAAATTCGCCATTAAGCGGGAGACGGCAGCCTACAACAGTCAAATTGATCGCTGCTTATCACTTATTTTGTGGTAGGTACAGTTATTCCAGATAGGGGAATGGGTAGGTTAAGTTATTCCAGGGAGGGGAATGCTTATGGGCAAGTCATTATGCTTGATCGGAGGCGGATGAAGTGGCAAAAAAGGCTCGGCCTACACCATGACCATGCCAATCGTCAACCCAAAGTGAATATGAGCCACACAGGTTGGTTGAAATAGCGCAACATGAATGATGGAACCTGGATCCAAGCGTCCCAGGATGCATTGCAGCGAAAACGTTCAACAATGTTCAGCGTGACCAATGTTTCTATCTTGGAAAATGAAATTGCATGCTGTATGGAGTGTTTTTGACATATCTTGTCTCAGGATTTGCTTGCAGTCCTACCATATCCCACAAAATGCAGAAGTGCAGTCAATGCAGCTTTTTACCTAAAATGGTAAAAATTGGTCAAAGCCTCATGCGGTTTATTACCTGCCCCTGGAATAACATCAATGGCAATTATAAGAATAATGCTGATAATAGTACAAATTTTGTATGTATGTTTTCAGCCCTACAAAACCATAACTATAGAAGTTTAAATTTATACGTAAAGCTAGATATTTGTAGAAATATCTATATTGATATATAACTATCTATTTATATAGCTAGATATATATCTATGCAGTAACATACATTAGATAGATAGATAGATAGATAGATAGACTGTATATAAGCCTGCAAGTCTTGCACTTGAAGCAGCTTTATGATGTCATTAAGGCTCGATGGTGACACGCGCACCCGAAACAAGGACCACAGGTTGTTAGCGGCCATTTTTCCATCAGTCTCCACTGGAGCTAGAAGTGAGCAGACAGATACTCCTATAGACGCTGCTGGAGCCAGATCATTTGTCTCTGTGATGGACAACGTTTGAAATTCGCCCTTAAGCGGGAGACGGCAGCCTACAACAGTCAAATTGATCGCTGCTTATCACTTCTTTTGTGGTAGGTACAGTTATTCCAGATAGGGGAATGGGTAGGTTAAGTTATTCCAGGGAGGGGAATGCTTATGGGCAAGGCATTATGCTTGATCGGAGGCGGATGAAGTGGCAAAAAAGGCTCGGCCTACACCATGACCATGCCAATCGTCAACCCAAAGTGAATATGAGCCACACAGGTTGGTTGAAATAGCGCAACATGAATGATGGAACCTGGATCCAAGCGTCCCAGGATGCATTGCAGCGAAAACGTTCAACAATGTTCAGCGTGACCAATGTTTCTATCTTGGAAAATGAAATTGCATGCTGTATGGAGTGTTTTTGACATATCTTGTCTCAGGATTTGCTTGCAGTCCTACCATATCCCACAAAATGCAGAAGTGCAGTCAATGCAGCTTTTTACCTAAAATGGTAAAAATTGGTCAAAGCCTCATGCGGTTTATTACCTGCCCCTGGAATAACATCATTGGCAATTATAAGAATAATGCTGATAATAATACAAATTTTGTATGTATGTTTTCAGCCCTACAAAACCATAACTATAGAAGTTTAAATTTATACGTAAAGCTAGATATTTGTAGAAATATCTATATTGATATATAACTATCTATTTATATAGCTAGATATATATCTATGCAGTAACATACATTAGATAGATAGATAGATAGATAGATAGACTGTATATAAGCCTGCAAGTCTTGCACTTGAAGCAGCTTTATGATGTCATTAAGGCTCGATGGTGACACGCGCACCCGGAACAAGGACCACAGGTTGTTAGCGGCCATTTTTCCATCAGTCTCCACTGGAGCTAGAAGTGAGCAGACAGATACTCCTATAGACGCTGCTGGAGCCAGATCATTTGTCTCTGTGATGGACAACGTTTGAAATTCGCCCTTAAGCGGGAGACGGCAGCCTACAACAGTCAAATTGATCGCTGCTTATCACTTCTTTTGTGGTAGGTACAGTTATTCCAGATAGGGGAATGGGTAGGTTAAGTTATTCCAGGGAGGGGAATGCTTATGGGCAAGGCATTATGCTTGATCGGAGGCGGATGAAGTGGCAAAAAAGGCTCGGCCTACACCATGACCATGCCAGTCGTCAACCCAAAGTGAATATGAGCCACACAGGTTGGTTGAAATAGCGCAACATGAATGATGGAACCTGGATCCAAGCGTCCCAGGATGCATTGCAGCGAAAACGTTCAACAATGTTCAGCGTGACCAATGTTTCTATCTTGGAAAATGAAATTGCATGCTGTATGGAGTGTTTTTGACATATCTTGTCTCAGGATTTGCTTGCAGTCCTACCATATCCCACAAAATGCAGAAGTGCAGTCAATGCAGCTTTTTACCTAAAATGGTAAAAATTGGTCAAAGCCTCATGCGGTTTATTACCTGCCCCTGGAATAACATCATTGGCAATTATAAGAATAATGCTGATAATAATTCAAATTTTGTATGTATGTTTTCAGCCCTACAAAACCATAACTATAGAAGTTTAAATTTATACGTAAAGCTAGATATTTGTAGAAATATCTATATTGATATATAACTATCTATTTATATAGCTAGATATATATCTATGCAGTAACATACATTAGATAGATAGATAGATAGATAGATAGACTGTATATAAGCCTGCAAGTCTTGCACTTGAAGCAGCTTTATGATGTCATTAAGGCTCGATGGTGACACGCGCACCCGGAACAAGGACCACAGGTTGTTAGCGGCCATTTTTCCATCAGTCTCCACTGGAGCTAGAAGTGAGCAGACAGATACTCCTATAGACGCTGCTGGAGCCAGATCATTTGTCTCTGTGATGGACAACGTTTGAAATTCGCCCTTAAGCGGGAGACGGCAGCCTACAACAGTCAAATTGATCGCTGCTTATCACTTCTTTTGTGGTAGGTACAGTTATTCCAGATAGGGGAATGGGTAGGTTAAGTTATTCCAGGGAGGGGAATGCTTATGGGCAAGGCATTATGCTTGATCGGAGGCGGATGAAGTGGCAAAAAAGGCTCGGCCTACACCATGACCATGCCAATCGTCAACCCAAAGTGAATATGAGCCACACAGGTTGGTTGAAATAGCGCAACATGAATGATGGAACCTGGATCCAAGCGTCCCAGGATGCATTGCAGCGAAAACGTTCAACAATGTTCAGCGTGACCAATGTTTCTATCTTGGAAAATGAAATTGCATGATGTATGGAGTGTTTTTGACATATCTTGTCTCAGGATTTGCTTGCAGTCCTACCATATCCCACAAAATGCAGAAGTGCAGTCAATGCAGCTTTTTACCTAAAATGGTAAAAATTGGTCAAAGCCTCATGCGGTTTATTACCTGCCCCTGGAATAACATCAATGGCAATTATAAGAATAATGCTGATAATAGTACAAATTTTGTATGTATGTTTTCAGCCCTACAAAACCATAACTATAGAAGTTTAAATTTATACGTAAAGCTAGATATTTGTAGAAATATCTATATTGATATATAACTATCTATTTATATAGCTAGATATATATCTATGCAGTAACATACATTAGATAGATAGATAGATAGACTGTATATAAGCCTGCAAGTCTTGCACTTGAAGCAGCTTTATGATGTCATTAAGGCTCGATGGTGACACGCGCACCCGGAACAAGGACCACAGGTTGTTAGCGGCCATTTTTCCATCAGTCTCCACTGGAGCTAGAAGTGAGCAGACAGATACTCCTATAGACGCTGCTGTAGCCAGATCATTTGTCTCTGTGATGGACAACGTTTGAAATTCGCCCTTAAGCGGGAGACGGCAGCCTACAACAGTCAAATTGATCGCTGCTTATCACTTCTTTTGTGGTAGGTACAGTTATTCCAGATAGGGGAATGGGTAGGTTAAGTTATTCCAGGGAGGGGAATGCTTATGGGCAAGGCATTATGCTTGATCGGAGGCGGATGAAGTGGCAAAAAAGGCTCGGCCTACACCATGACCATGCCAATCGTCAACCCAAAGTGAATATGAGCCACACAGGTTGGTTGAAATAGCGCAACATGAATGATGGAACCTGGATCCAAGCGTCCCAGGATGCATTGCAGCGAAAACGTTCAACAATGTTCAGCGTGACCAATGTTTCTATCTTGGAAAATGAAATTGCATGCTGTATGGAGTGTTTTTGACATATCTTGTCTCAGGATTTGCTTGCAGTCCTACCATATCCCACAAAATGCAGAAGTGCAGTCAATGCAGCTTTTTACCTAAAATGGTAAAAATTGGTCAAAGCCTCATGCGGTTTATTACCTGCCCCTGGAATAACATCATTGGCAATTATAAGAATAATGCTGATAATAATACAAATTTTGTATGTATGTTTTCAGCCCTACAAAACCATAACTATAGAAGTTTAAATTTATACGTAAAGCTAGATATTTGTAGAAATATCTATATTGATATATAACTATCTATTTATATAGCTAGATATATATCTATGCAGTAACATACATTAGATAGATAGATAGATAGATAGATAGATAGATAGATAGACTGTATATAAGCCTGCAAGTCTTGCACTTGAAGCAGCTTTATGATGTCATTAAGGCTCGATGGTGACACGCGCACCCGGAACAAGGACCACAGGTTGTTAGCGGCCATTTTTCCATCAGTCTCCACTGGAGCTAGAAGTGAGCAGACAGATACTCCTATAGACGCTGCTGGAGCCAGATCATTTGTCTCTGTGATGGACAACGTTTGAAATTCGCCCTTAAGCGGGAGACGGCAGCCTACAACAGTCAAATTGATCGCTGCTTATCACTTCTTTTGTGGTAGGTACAGTTATTCCAGATAGGGGAATGGGTAGGTTAAGTTATTCCAGGGAGGGGAATGCTTATGGGCAAGGCATTATGCTTGATCGGAGGCGGATGAAGTGGCAAAAAAGGCTCGGCCTACACCATGACCATGCCAATCGTCAACCCAAAGTGAATATGAGCCACACAGGTTGGTTGAAATAGCGCAACATGAATGATGGAACCTGGATCCAAGCGTCCCAGGATGCATTGCAGCGAAAACGTTCAACAATGTTCAGCGTGACCAATGTTTCTATCTTGGAAAATGAAATTGCATGATGTATGGAGTGTTTTTGACATATCTTGTCTCAGGATTTGCTTGCAGTCCTACCATATCCCACAAAATGCAGAAGTGCAGTCAATGCAGCTTTTTACCTAAAATGGTAAAAATTGGTCAAAGCCTCATGCGGTTTATTACCTGCCCCTGGAATAACATCAATGGCAATTATAAGAATAATGCTGATAATAGTACAAATTTTGTATGTATGTTTTCAGCCCTACAAAACCATAACTATAGAAGTTTAAATTTATACGTAAAGCTAGATATTTGTAGAAATATCTATATTGATATATAACTATCTATTTATATAGCTAGATATATATCTATGCAGTAACATACATTAGATAGATAGATAGATAGACTGTATATAAGCCTGCAAGTCTTGCACTTGAAGCAGCTTTATGATGTCATTAAGGCTCGATGGTGACACGCGCACCCGGAACAAGGACCACAGGTTGTTAGCGGCCATTTTTCCATCAGTCTCCACTGGAGCTAGAAGTGAGCAGACAGATACTCCTATAGACGCTGCTGGAGCCAGATCATTTGTCTCTGTGATGGACAACGTTTGAAATTCGCCCTTAAGCGGGAGACGGCAGCCTACAACAGTCAAATTGATCGCTGCTTATCACTTCTTTTGTGGTAGGTACAGTTATTCCAGATAGGGGAATGGGTAGGTTAAGTTATTCCAGGGAGGGGAATGCTTATGGGCAAGGCATTATGCTTGATCGGAGGCGGATGAAGTGGCAAAAAAGGCTCGGCCTACACCATGACCATGCCAATCGTCAACCCAAAGTGAATATGAGCCACACAGGTTGGTTGAAATAGCGCAACATGAATGATGGAACCTGGATCCAAGCGTCCCAGGATGCATTGCAGCGAAAACGTTCAACAATGTTCAGCGTGACCAATGTTTCTATCTTGGAAAATGAAATTGCATGATGTATGGAGTGTTTTTGACATATCTTGTCTCAGGATTTGCTTGCAGTCCTACCATATCCCACAAAATGCAGAAGTGCAGTCAATGCAGCTTTTTACCTAAAATGGTAAAAATTGGTCAAAGCCTCATGCGGTTTATTACCTGCCCCTGGAATAACATCAATGGCAATTATAAGAATAATGCTGATAATAGTACAAATTTTGTATGTATGTTTTCAGCCCTACAAAACCATAACTATAGAAGTTTAAATTTATACGTAAAGCTAGATATTTGTAGAAATATCTATATTGATATATAACTATCTATTTATATAGCTAGATATATATCTATGCAGTAACATACATTAGATAGATAGATAGATAGATAGATAGATAGATAGATAGATAGATAGATAGATAGACTGTATATAAGCCTGCAAGTCTTGCACTTGAAGCAGCTTTATGATGTCATTAAGGCTCGATGGTGACACGCGCACCCGAAACAAGGACCACAGGTTGTTAGCGGCCATTTTTCCATCAGTCTCCACTGGAGCTAGAAGTGAGCAGACAGATACACCTATAGACGCTGCTGGAGCCAGATCATTTGTCTCTGTGATGGACAACGTTTGAAATTCGCCATTAAGCGGGAGACGGCAGCCTACAACAGTCAAATTGATCGCTGCTTATCACTTATTTTGTGGTAGGTACAGTTATTCCAGATAGGGGAATGGGTAGGTTAAGTTATTCCAGGGAGGGGAATGCTTATGGGCAAGTCATTATGCTTGATCGGAGGCGGATGAAGTGGCAAAAAAGGCTCGGCCTACACCATGACCATGCCAATCGTCAACCCAAAGTGAATATGAGCCACACAGGTTGGTTGAAATAGCGCAACATGAATGATGGAACCTGGATCCAAGCGTCCCAGGATGCATTGCAGCGAAAACGTTCAACAATGTTCAGCGTGACCAATGTTTCTATCTTGGAAAATGAAATTGCATGCTGTATGGAGTGTTTTTGACATATCTTGTCTCAGGATTTGCTTGCAGTCCTACCATATCCCACAAAATGCAGAAGTGCAGTCAATGCAGCTTTTTACCTAAAATGGTAAAAATTGGTCAAAGCCTCATGCGGTTTATTACCTGCCCCTGGAATAACATCAATGGCAATTATAAGAATAATGCTGATAATAGTACAAATTTTGTATGTATGTTTTCAGCCCTACAAAACCATAACTATAGAAGTTTAAATTTATACGTAAAGCTAGATATTTGTAGAAATATCTATATTGATATATAACTATCTATTTATATAGCTAGATATATATCTATGCAGTAACATACATTAGATAGATAGATAGATAGATAGATAGATAGACTGTATATAAGCCTGCAAGTCTTGCACTTGAAGCAGCTTTATGATGTCATTAAGGCTCGATGGTGACACGCGCACCCGAAACAAGGACCACAGGTTGTTAGCGGCCATTTTTCCATCAGTCTCCACTGGAGCTAGAAGTGAGCAGACAGATACTCCTATAGACGCTGCTGGAGCCAGATCATTTGTCTCTGTGATGGACAACGTTTGAAATTCGCCCTTAAGCGGGAGACGGCAGCCTACAACAGTCAAATTGATCGCTGCTTATCACTTCTTTTGTGGTAGGTACAGTTATTCCAGATAGGGGAATGGGTAGGTTAAGTTATTCCAGGGAGGGGAATGCTTATGGGCAAGGCATTATGCTTGATCGGAGGCGGATGAAGTGGCAAAAAAGGCTCGGCCTACACCATGACCATGCCAATCGTCAACCCAAAGTGAATATGAGCCACACAGGTTGGTTGAAATAGCGCAACATGAATGATGGAACCTGGATCCAAGCGTCCCAGGATGCATTGCAGCGAAAACGTTCAACAATGTTCAGCGTGACCAATGTTTCTATCTTGGAAAATGAAATTGCATGCTGTATGGAGTGTTTTTGACATATCTTGTCTCAGGATTTGCTTGCAGTCCTACCATATCCCACAAAATGCAGAAGTGCAGTCAATGCAGCTTTTTACCTAAAATGGTAAAAATTGGTCAAAGCCTCATGCGGTTTATTACCTGCCCCTGGAATAACATCATTGGCAATTATAAGAATAATGCTGATAATAATACAAATTTTGTATGTATGTTTTCAGCCCTACAAAACCATAACTATAGAAGTTTAAATTTATACGTAAAGCTAGATATTTGTAGAAATATCTATATTGATATATAACTATCTATTTATATAGCTAGATATATATCTATGCAGTAACATACATTAGATAGATAGATAGATAGATAGATAGACTGTATATAAGCCTGCAAGTCTTGCACTTGAAGCAGCTTTATGATGTCATTAAGGCTCGATGGTGACACGCGCACCCGGAACAAGGACCACAGGTTGTTAGCGGCCATTTTTCCATCAGTCTCCACTGGAGCTAGAAGTGAGCAGACAGATACTCCTATAGACGCTGCTGGAGCCAGATCATTTGTCTCTGTGATGGACAACGTTTGAAATTCGCCCTTAAGCGGGAGACGGCAGCCTACAACAGTCAAATTGATCGCTGCTTATCACTTCTTTTGTGGTAGGTACAGTTATTCCAGATAGGGGAATGGGTAGGTTAAGTTATTCCAGGGAGGGGAATGCTTATGGGCAAGGCATTATGCTTGATCGGAGGCGGATGAAGTGGCAAAAAAGGCTCGGCCTACACCATGACCATGCCAGTCGTCAACCCAAAGTGAATATGAGCCACACAGGTTGGTTGAAATAGCGCAACATGAATGATGGAACCTGGATCCAAGCGTCCCAGGATGCATTGCAGCGAAAACGTTCAACAATGTTCAGCGTGACCAATGTTTCTATCTTGGAAAATGAAATTGCATGCTGTATGGAGTGTTTTTGACATATCTTGTCTCAGGATTTGCTTGCAGTCCTACCATATCCCACAAAATGCAGAAGTGCAGTCAATGCAGCTTTTTACCTAAAATGGTAAAAATTGGTCAAAGCCTCATGCGGTTTATTACCTGCCCCTGGAATAACATCATTGGCAATTATAAGAATAATGCTGATAATAATTCAAATTTTGTATGTATGTTTTCAGCCCTACAAAACCATAACTATAGAAGTTTAAATTTATACGTAAAGCTAGATATTTGTAGAAATATCTATATTGATATATAACTATCTATTTATATAGCTAGATATATATCTATGCAGTAACATACATTAGATAGATAGATAGATAGATAGATAGACTGTATATAAGCCTGCAAGTCTTGCACTTGAAGCAGCTTTATGATGTCATTAAGGCTCGATGGTGACACGCGCACCCGGAACAAGGACCACAGGTTGTTAGCGGCCATTTTTCCATCAGTCTCCACTGGAGCTAGAAGTGAGCAGACAGATACTCCTATAGACGCTGCTGGAGCCAGATCATTTGTCTCTGTGATGGACAACGTTTGAAATTCGCCCTTAAGCGGGAGACGGCAGCCTACAACAGTCAAATTGATCGCTGCTTATCACTTCTTTTGTGGTAGGTACAGTTATTCCAGATAGGGGAATGGGTAGGTTAAGTTATTCCAGGGAGGGGAATGCTTATGGGCAAGGCATTATGCTTGATCGGAGGCGGATGAAGTGGCAAAAAAGGCTCGGCCTACACCATGACCATGCCAATCGTCAACCCAAAGTGAATATGAGCCACACAGGTTGGTTGAAATAGCGCAACATGAATGATGGAACCTGGATCCAAGCGTCCCAGGATGCATTGCAGCGAAAACGTTCAACAATGTTCAGCGTGACCAATGTTTCTATCTTGGAAAATGAAATTGCATGATGTATGGAGTGTTTTTGACATATCTTGTCTCAGGATTTGCTTGCAGTCCTACCATATCCCACAAAATGCAGAAGTGCAGTCAATGCAGCTTTTTACCTAAAATGGTAAAAATTGGTCAAAGCCTCATGCGGTTTATTACCTGCCCCTGGAATAACATCAATGGCAATTATAAGAATAATGCTGATAATAGTACAAATTTTGTATGTATGTTTTCAGCCCTACAAAACCATAACTATAGAAGTTTAAATTTATACGTAAAGCTAGATATTTGTAGAAATATCTATATTGATATATAACTATCTATTTATATAGCTAGATATATATCTATGCAGTAACATACATTAGATAGATAGATAGATAGACTGTATATAAGCCTGCAAGTCTTGCACTTGAAGCAGCTTTATGATGTCATTAAGGCTCGATGGTGACACGCGCACCCGGAACAAGGACCACAGGTTGTTAGCGGCCATTTTTCCATCAGTCTCCACTGGAGCTAGAAGTGAGCAGACAGATACTCCTATAGACGCTGCTGTAGCCAGATCATTTGTCTCTGTGATGGACAACG
Source organism: Eleutherodactylus coqui (assembly GCF_035609145.1). Taxonomy (NCBI): domain Eukaryota; kingdom Metazoa; phylum Chordata; class Amphibia; order Anura; family Eleutherodactylidae; genus Eleutherodactylus; species Eleutherodactylus coqui. The sequence goes on from NC_089849.1 coordinate 105,725,610, forward strand.
TTTGAAATTCGCCCTTAAGCGGGAGACGGCAGCCTACAACAGTCAAATTGATCGCTGCTTATCACTTCTTTTGTGGTAGGTACAGTTATTCCAGATAGGGGAATGGGTAGGTTAAGTTATTCCAGGGAGGGGAATGCTTATGGGCAAGGCATTATGCTTGATCGGAGGCGGATGAAGTGGCAAAAAAGGCTCGGCCTACACCATGACCATGCCAGTCGTCAACCCAAAGTGAATATGAGCCACACAGGTTGGTTGAAATAGCGCAACATGAATGATGGAACCTGGATCCAAGCGTCCCAGGATGCATTGCAGCGAAAACGTTCAACAATGTTCAGCGTGACCAATGTTTCTATCTTGGAAAATGAAATTGCATGCTGTATGGAGTGTTTTTGACATATCTTGTCTCAGGATTTGCTTGCAGTCCTACCATATCCCACAAAATGCAGAAGTGCAGTCAATGCAGCTTTTTACCTAAAATGGTAAAAATTGGTCAAAGCCTCATGCGGTTTATTACCTGCCCCTGGAATAACATCATTGGCAATTATAAGAATAATGCTGATAATAGTACAAATTTTGTATGTATGTTTTCAGCCCTACAAAACCATAACTATAGAAGTTTAAATTTATACGTAAAGCTAGATATTTGTAGAAATATCTATATTGATATATAACTATCTATTTATATAGCTAGATATATATCTATGCAGTAACATACATTAGATAGATAGATAGATAGATAGATAGATAGACTGTATATAAGCCTGCAAGTCTTGCACTTGAAGCAGCTTTATGATGTCATTAAGGCTCGATGGTGACACGCGCACCCGGAACAAGGACCACAGGTTGTTAGCGGCCATTTTTCCATCAGTCTCCACTGGAGCTAGAAGTGAGCAGACAGATACTCCTATAGACGCTGCTGGAGCCAGATCATTTGTCTCTGTGATGGACAACGTTTGAAATTCGCCCTTAAGCGGGAGACGGCAGCCTACAACAGTCAAATTGATCGCTGCTTATCACTTCTTTTGTGGTAGGTACAGTTATTCCAGATAGGGGAATGGGTAGGTTAAGTTATTCCAGGGAGGGGAATGCTTATGGGCAAGGCATTATGCTTGATCGGAGGTGGATGAAGTGGCAAAAAAGGCTCGGCCTACACCATGACCATGCCAATCGTCAACCCAAAGTGAATATGAGCCACACAGGTTGGTTGAAATAGCGCAACATGAATGATGGAACCTGGATCCAAGCGTCCCAGGATGCATTGCAGCGAAAACGTTCAACAATGTTCAGCGTGACCAATGTTTCTATCTTGGAAAATGAAATTGCATGATGTATGGAGTGTTTTTGACATATCTTGTCTCAGGATTTGCTTGCAGTCCTACCATATCCCACAAAATGCAGAAGTGCAGTCAATGCAGCTTTTTACCTAAAATGGTAAAAATTGGTCAAAGCCTCATGCGGTTTATTACCTGCCCCTGGAATAACATCAATGGCAATTATAAGAATAATGCTGATAATAGTACAAATTTTGTATGTATGTTTTCAGCCCTACAAAACCATAACTATAGAAGTTTAAATTTATACGTAAAGCTAGATATTTGTAGAAATATCTATATTGATATATAACTATCTATTTATATAGCTAGATATATATCTATGCAGTAACATACATTAGATAGATAGATAGATAGACTGTATATAAGCCTGCAAGTCTTGCACTTGAAGCAGCTTTATGATGTCATTAAGGCTCGATGGTGACACGCGCACCCGGAACAAGGACCACAGGTTGTTAGCGGCCATTTTTCCATCAGTCTCCACTGGAGCTAGAAGTGAGCAGACAGATACTCCTATAGACGCTGCTGTAGCCAGATCATTTGTCTCTGTGATGGACAACGTTTGAAATTCGCCCTTAAGCGGGAGACGGCAGCCTACAACAGTCAAATTGATCGCTGCTTATCACTTCTTTTGTGGTAGGTACAGTTATTCCAGATAGGGGAATGGGTAGGTTAAGTTATTCCAGGGAGGGGAATGCTTATGGGCAAGGCATTATGCTTGATCGGAGGCGGATGAAGTGGCAAAAAAGGCTCGGCCTACACCATGACCATGCCAATCGTCAACCCAAAGTGAATATGAGCCACACAGGTTGGTTGAAATAGTGCAACATGAATGATGGAACCTGGATCCAAGCGTCCCAGGATGCATTGCAGCGAAAACGTTCAACAATGTTCAGCGTGACCAATGTTTCTATCTTGGAAAATGAAATTGCATGCTGTATGGAATGTTTTTGACATATCTTGTCTCAGGATTTGCTTGCAGTCCTACCATATCCCACAAAATGCAGAAGTGCAGTCAATGCAGCTTTTTACCTAAAATGGTAAAAATTGGTCAAAGCCTCATGCGGTTTATTACCTGCCCCTGGAATAACATCATTGGCAATTATAAGAATAATGCTGATAATAATACAAATTTTGTATGTATGTTTTCAGCCCTACAAAACCATAACTATAGAAGTTTAAATTTATACGTAAAGCTAGATATTTGTAGAAATATCTATATTGATATATAACTATCTATTTATATAGCTAGATATATATCTATGCAGTAACATACATTAGATAGATAGATAGATAGACTGTATATAAGCCTGCAAGTCTTGCACTTGAAGCAGCTTTATGATGTCATTAAGGCTCGATGGTGACACGCGCACCCGGAACAAGGACCACAGGTTGTTAGCGGCCATTTTTCCATCAGTCTCCACTGGAGCTAGAAGTGAGCAGACAGATACTCCTATAGACGCTGCTGGAGCCAGATCATTTGTCTCTGTGATGGACAACGTTTGAAATTCGCCCTTAAGCGGGAGACGGCAGCCTACAACAGTCAAATTGATCGCTGCTTATCACTTCTTTTGTGGTAGGTACAGTTATTCCAGATAGGGGAATGGGTAGGTTAAGTTATTCCAGGGAGGGGAATGCTTATGGGCAAGGCATTATGCTTGATCGGAGGCGGATGAAGTGGCAAAAAAGGCTCGGCCTACACCATGACCATGCCAATCGTCAACCCAAAGTGAATATGAGCCACACAGGTTGGTTGAAATAGCGCAACATGAATGATGGAACCTGGATCCAAGCGTCCCAGGATGCATTGCAGCGAAAACGTTCAACAATGTTCAGCGTGACCAATGTTTCTATCTTGGAAAATGAAATTGCATGATGTATGGAGTGTTTTTGACATATCTTGTCTCAGGATTTGCTTGCAGTCCTACCATATCCCACAAAATGCAGAAGTGCAGTCAATGCAGCTTTTTACCTAAAATGGTAAAAATTGGTCAAAGCCTCATGCGGTTTATTACCTGCCCCTGGAATAACATCAATGGCAATTATAAGAATAATGCTGATAATAGTACAAATTTTGTATGTATGTTTTCAGCCCTACAAAACCATAACTATAGAAGTTTAAATTTATACGTAAAGCTAGATATTTGTAGAAATATCTATATTGATATATAACTATCTATTTATATAGCTAGATATATATCTATGCAGTAACATACATTAGATAGATAGATAGATAGATAGATAGACTGTATATAAGCCTGCAAGTCTTGCACTTGAAGCAGCTTTATGATGTCATTAAGGCTCGATGGTGACACGCGCACCCGAAACAAGGACCACAGGTTGTTAGCGGCCATTTTTCCATCAGTCTCCACTGGAGCTAGAAGTGAGCAGACAGATACTCCTATAGACGCTGCTGTAGCCAGATCATTTGTCTCTGTGATGGACAACGTTTGAAATTCGCCCTTAAGCGGGAGACGGCAGCCTACAACAGTCAAATTGATCGCTGCTTATCACTTCTTTTGTGGTAGGTACAGTTATTCCAGATAGGGGAATGGGTAGGTTAAGTTATTCCAGGGAGGGGAATGCTTATGGGCAAGGCATTATGCTTGATCGGAGGCGGATGAAGTGGCAAAAAAGGCTCGGCCTACACCATGACCATGCCAATCGTCAACCCAAAGTGAATATGAGCCACACAGGTTGGTTGAAATAGCGCAACATGAATGATGGAACCTGGATCCAAGCGTCCCAGGATGCATTGCAGCGAAAACGTTCAACAATGTTCAGCGTGACCAATGTTTCTATCTTGGAAAATGAAATTGCATGCTGTATGGAGTGTTTTTGACATATCTTGTCTCAGGATTTGCTTGCAGTCCTACCATATCCCACAAAATGCAGAAGTGCAGTCAATGCAGCTTTTTACCTAAAATGGTAAAAATTGGTCAAAGCCTCATGCGGTTTATTACCTGCCCCTGGAATAACATCAATGGCAATTATAAGAATAATGCTAATAATAATACAAATTTTGTATGTATGTTTTCAGCCCTACAAAACCATAACTATAGAAGTTTAAATTTATACGTAAAGCTAGATATTTGTAGAAATATCTATATTGATATATAACTATCTATTTATATAGCTAGATATATATCTATGCAGTAACATACATTAGATAGATAGATAGATAGACTGTATATAAGCCTGCAAGTCTTGCACTTGAAGCAGCTTTATGATGTCATTAAGGCTCGATGGTGACACGCGCACCCGGAACAAGGACCACAGGTTGTTAGCGGCCATTTTTCCATCAGTCTCCACTGGAGCTAGAAGTGAGCAGACAGATACTCCTATAGACGCTGCTGGAGCCAGATCATTTGTCTCTGTGATGGACAACGTTTGAAATTCGCCCTTAAGCGGGAGACGGCAGCCTACAACAGTCAAATTGATCGCTGCTTATCACTTCTTTTGTGGTAGGTACAGTTATTCCAGATAGGGGAATGGGTAGGTTAAGTTATTCCAGGGAGGGGAATGCTTATGGGCAAGGCATTATGCTTGATCGGAGGCGGATGAAGTGGCAAAAAAGGCTCGGCCTACACCATGACCATGCCAATCGTCAACCCAAAGTGAATATGAGCCACACAGGTTGGTTGAAATAGCGCAACATGAATGATGGAACCTGGATCCAAGCGTCCCAGGATGCATTGCAGCGAAAACGTTCAACAATGTTCAGCGTGACCAATGTTTCTATCTTGGAAAATGAAATTGCATGATGTATGGAGTGTTTTTGACATATCTTGTCTCAGGATTTGCTTGCAGTCCTACCATATCCCACAAAATGCAGAAGTGCAGTCAATGCAGCTTTTTACCTAAAATGGTAAAAATTGGTCAAAGCCTCATGCGGTTTATTACCTGCCCCTGGAATAACATCAATGGCAATTATAAGAATAATGCTGATAATAGTACAAATTTTGTATGTATGTTTTCAGCCCTACAAAACCATAACTATAGAAGTTTAAATTTATACGTAAAGCTAGATATTTGTAGAAATATCTATATTGATATATAACTATCTATTTATATAGCTAGATATATATCTATGCAGTAACATACATTAGATAGATAGATAGATAGATAGATAGACTGTATATAAGCCTGCAAGTCTTGCACTTGAAGCAGCTTTATGATGTCATTAAGGCTCGATGGTGACACGCGCACCCGAAACAAGGACCACAGGTTGTTAGCGGCCATTTTTCCATCAGTCTCCACTGGAGCTAGAAGTGAGCAGACAGATACTCCTATAGACGCTGCTGTAGCCAGATCATTTGTCTCTGTGATGGACAACGTTTGAAATTCGCCCTTAAGCGGGAGACGGCAGCCTACAACAGTCAAATTGATCGCTGCTTATCACTTCTTTTGTGGTAGGTACAGTTATTCCAGATAGGGGAATGGGTAGGTTAAGTTATTCCAGGGAGGGGAATGCTTATGGGCAAGGCATTATGCTTGATCGGAGGCGGATGAAGTGGCAAAAAAGGCTCGGCCTACACCATGACCATGCCAATCGTCAACCCAAAGTGAATATGAGCCACACAGGTTGGTTGAAATAGCGCAACATGAATGATGGAACCTGGATCCAAGCGTCCCAGGATGCATTGCAGCGAAAACGTTCAACAATGTTCAGCGTGACCAATGTTTCTATCTTGGAAAATGAAATTGCATGCTGTATGGAGTGTTTTTGACATATCTTGTCTCAGGATTTGCTTGCAGTCCTACCATATCCCACAAAATGCAGAAGTGCAGTCAATGCAGCTTTTTACCTAAAATGGTAAAAATTGGTCAAAGCCTCATGCGGTTTATTACCTGCCCCTGGAATAACATCAATGGCAATTATAAGAATAATGCTAATAATAATACAAATTTTGTATGTATGTTTTCAGCCCTACAAAACCATAACTATAGAAGTTTAAATTTATACGTAAAGCTAGATATTTGTAGAAATATCTATATTGATATATAACTATCTATTTATATAGCTAGATATATATCTATGCAGTAACATACATTAGATAGATAGATAGATAGATAGACTGTATATAAGCCTGCAAGTCTTGCACTTGAAGCAGCTTTATGATGTCATTAAGGCTCGATGGTGACACGCGCACCCGGAACAAGGACCACAGGTTGTTAGCGGCCATTTTTCCATCAGTCTCCACTGGAGCTAGAAGTGAGCAGACAGATACTCCTATAGACGCTGCTGTAGCCAGATCATTTGTCTCTGTGATGGACAACGTTTGAAATTCGCCCTTAAGCGGGAGACGGCAGCCTACAACAGTCAAATTGATCGCTGCTTATCACTTCTTTTGTGGTAGGTACAGTTATTCCAGATAGGGGAATGGGTAGGTTAAGTTATTCCAGGGAGGGGAATGCTTATGGGCAAGGCATTATGCTTGATCGGAGGCGGATGAAGTGGCAAAAAAGGCTCGGCCTACACCATGACCATGCCAATCGTCAACCCAAAGTGAATATGAGCCACACAGGTTGGTTGAAATAGTGCAACATGAATGATGGAACCTGGATCCAAGCGTCCCAGGATGCATTGCAGCGAAAACGTTCAACAATGTTCAGCGTGACCAATGTTTCTATCTTGGAAAATGAAATTGCATGCTGTATGGAATGTTTTTGACATATCTTGTCTCAGGATTTGCTTGCAGTCCTACCATATCCCACAAAATGCAGAAGTGCAGTCAATGCAGCTTTTTACCTAAAATGGTAAAAATTGGTCAAAGCCTCATGCGGTTTATTACCTGCCCCTGGAATAACATCATTGGCAATTATAAGAATAATGCTGATAATAATACAAATTTTGTATGTATGTTTTCAGCCCTACAAAACCATAACTATAGAAGTTTAAATTTATACGTAAAGCTAGATATTTGTAGAAATATCTATATTGATATATAACTATCTATTTATATAGCTAGATATATATCTATGCAGTAACATACATTAGATAGATAGATAGATAGACTGTATATAAGCCTGCAAGTCTTGCACTTGAAGCAGCTTTATGATGTCATTAAGGCTCGATGGTGACACGCGCACCCGGAACAAGGACCACAGGTTGTTAGCGGCCATTTTTCCATCAGTCTCCACTGGAGCTAGAAGTGAGCAGACAGATACTCCTATAGACGCTGCTGGAGCCAGATCATTTGTCTCTGTGATGGACAACGTTTGAAATTCGCCCTTAAGCGGGAGACGGCAGCCTACAACAGTCAAATTGATCGCTGCTTATCACTTCTTTTGTGGTAGGTACAGTTATTCCAGATAGGGGAATGGGTAGGTTAAGTTATTCCAGGGAGGGGAATGCTTATGGGCAAGGCATTATGCTTGATCGGAGGCGGATGAAGTGGCAAAAAAGGCTCGGCCTACACCATGACCATGCCAATCGTCAACCCAAAGTGAATATGAGCCACACAGGTTGGTTGAAATAGCGCAACATGAATGATGGAACCTGGATCCAAGCGTCCCAGGATGCATTGCAGCGAAAACGTTCAACAATGTTCAGCGTGACCAATGTTTCTATCTTGGAAAATGAAATTGCATGATGTATGGAGTGTTTTTGACATATCTTGTCTCAGGATTTGCTTGCAGTCCTACCATATCCCACAAAATGCAGAAGTGCAGTCAATGCAGCTTTTTACCTAAAATGGTAAAAATTGGTCAAAGCCTCATGCGGTTTATTACCTGCCCCTGGAATAACATCAATGGCAATTATAAGAATAATGCTGATAATAGTACAAATTTTGTATGTATGTTTTCAGCCCTACAAAACCATAACTATAGAAGTTTAAATTTATACGTAAAGCTAGATATTTGTAGAAATATCTATATTGATATATAACTATCTATTTATATAGCTAGATATATATCTATGCAGTAACATACATTAGATAGATAGATAGATAGATAGATAGACTGTATATAAGCCTGCAAGTCTTGCACTTGAAGCAGCTTTATGATGTCATTAAGGCTCGATGGTGACACGCGCACCCGAAACAAGGACCACAGGTTGTTAGCGGCCATTTTTCCATCAGTCTCCACTGGAGCTAGAAGTGAGCAGACAGATACTCCTATAGACGCTGCTGTAGCCAGATCATTTGTCTCTGTGATGGACAACGTTTGAAATTCGCCCTTAAGCGGGAGACGGCAGCCTACAACAGTCAAATTGATCGCTGCTTATCACTTCTTTTGTGGTAGGTACAGTTATTCCAGATAGGGGAATGGGTAGGTTAAGTTATTCCAGGGAGGGGAATGCTTATGGGCAAGGCATTATGCTTGATCGGAGGCGGATGAAGTGGCAAAAAAGGCTCGGCCTACACCATGACCATGCCAATCGTCAACCCAAAGTGAATATGAGCCACACAGGTTGGTTGAAATAGCGCAACATGAATGATGGAACCTGGATCCAAGCGTCCCAGGATGCATTGCAGCGAAAACGTTCAACAATGTTCAGCGTGACCAATGTTTCTATCTTGGAAAATGAAATTGCATGCTGTATGGAGTGTTTTTGACATATCTTGTCTCAGGATTTGCTTGCAGTCCTACCATATCCCACAAAATGCAGAAGTGCAGTCAATGCAGCTTTTTACCTAAAATGGTAAAAATTGGTCAAAGCCTCATGCGGTTTATTACCTGCCCCTGGAATAACATCAATGGCAATTATAAGAATAATGCTAATAATAATACAAATTTTGTATGTATGTTTTCAGCCCTACAAAACCATAACTATAGAAGTTTAAATTTATACGTAAAGCTAGATATTTGTAGAAATATCTATATTGATATATAACTATCTATTTATATAGCTAGATATATATCTATGCAGTAACATACATTAGATAGATAGATAGATAGATAGACTGTATATAAGCCTGCAAGTCTTGCACTTGAAGCAGCTTTATGATGTCATTAAGGCTCGATGGTGACATGCGCACCCGGAACAAGGACCACAGGTTGTTAGCGGCCATTTTTCCATCAGTCTCCACTGGAGCTAGAAGTGAGCAGACAGATACTCCTATAGACGCTGCTGTAGCCAGATCATTTGTCTCTGTGATGGACAACGTTTGAAATTCGCCCTTAAGCGGGAGACGGCAGCCTACAACAGTCAAATTGATCGCTGCTTATCACTTCTTTTGTGGTAGGTACAGTTATTCCAGATAGGGGAATGGGTAGGTTAAGTTATTCCAGGGAGGGGAATGCTTATGGGCAAGGCATTATGCTTGATCGGAGGCGGATGAAGTGGCAAAAAAGGCTCGGCCTACACCATGACCATGCCAATCGTCAACCCAAAGTGAATATGAGCCACACAGGTTGGTTGAAATAGCGCAACATGAATGATGGAACCTGGATCCAAGCGTCCCAGGATGCATTGCAGCGAAAACGTTCAACAATGTTCAGCGTGACCAATGTTTCTATCTTGGAAAATGAAATTGCATGCTGTATGGAGTGTTTTTGACATATCTTGTCTCAGGATTTGCTTGCAGTCCTACCATATCCCACAAAATGCAGAAGTGCAGTCAATGCAGCTTTTTACCTAAAATGGTAAAAATTGGTCAAAGCCTCATGCGGTTTATTACCTGCCCCTGGAATAACATCATTGGCAATTATAAGAATAATGCTGATAATAATACAAATTTTGTATGTATGTTTTCAGCCCTACAAAACCATAACTATAGAAGTTTAAATTTATACGTAAAGCTAGATATTTGTAGAAATATCTATATTGATATATAACTATCTATTTATATAGCTAGATATATATCTATGCAGTAACATACATTAGATAGATAGATAGATAGATAGACTGTATATAAGCCTGCAAGTCTTGCACTTGAAGCAGCTTTATGATGTCATTAAGGCTCGATGGTGACACGCGCACCCGGAACAAGGACCACAGGTTGTTAGCGGCCATTTTTCCATCAGTCTCCACTGGAGCTAGAAGTGAGCAGACAGATACTCCTATAGACGCTGCTGGAGCCAGATCATTTGTCTCTGTGATGGACAACGTTTGAAATTCGCCCTTAAGCGGGAGACGGCAGCCTACAACAGTCAAATTGATCGCTGCTTATCACTTCTTTTGTGGTAGGTACAGTTATTCCAGATAGGGGAATGGGTAGGTTAAGTTATTCCAGGGAGGGGAATGCTTATGGGCAAGGCATTATGCTTGATCGGAGGCGGATGAAGTGGCAAAAAAGGCTCGGCCTACACCATGACCATGCCAGTCGTCAACCCAAAGTGAATATGAGCCACACAGGTTGGTTGAAATAGCGCAACATGAATGATGGAACCTGGATCCAAGCGTCCCAGGATGCATTGCAGCGAAAACGTTCAACAATGTTCAGCGTGACCAATGTTTCTATCTTGGAAAATGAAATTGCATGCTGTATGGAGTGTTTTTGACATATCTTGTCTCAGGATTTGCTTGCAGTCCTACCATATCCCACAAAATGCAGAAGTGCAGTCAATGCAGCTTTTTACCTAAAATGGTAAAAATTGGTCAAAGCCTCATGCGGTTTATTACCTGCCCCTGGAATAACATCATTGGCAATTATAAGAATAATGCTGATAATAATTCAAATTTTGTATGTATGTTTTCAGCCCTACAAAACCATAACTATAGAAGTTTAAATTTATACGTAAAGCTAGATATTTGTAGAAATATCTATATTGATATATAACTATCTATTTATATAGCTAGATATATATCTATGCAGTAACATACATTAGATAGATAGATAGATAGATAGACTGTATATAAGCCTGCAAGTCTTGCACTTGAAGCAGCTTTATGATGTCATTAAGGCTCGATGGTGACACGCGCACCCGGAACAAGGACCACAGGTTGTTAGCGGCCATTTTTCCATCAGTCTCCACTGGAGCTAGAAGTGAGCAGACAGATACTCCTATAGACGCTGCTGGAGCCAGATCATTTGTCTCTGTGATGGACAACGTTTGAAATTCGCCCTTAAGCGGGAGACGGCAGCCTACAACAGTCAAATTGATCGCTGCTTATCACTTCTTTTGTGGTAGGTACAGTTATTCCAGATAGGGGAATGGGTAGGTTAAGTTATTCCAGGGAGGGGAATGCTTATGGGCAAGGCATTATGCTTGATCGGAGGCGGATGAAGTGGCAAAAAAGGCTCGGCCTACACCATGACCATGCCAATCGTCAACCCAAAGTGAATATGAGCCACACAGGTTGGTTGAAATAGCGCAACATGAATGATGGAACCTGGATCCAAGCGTCCCAGGATGCATTGCAGCGAAAACGTTCAACAATGTTCAGCGTGACCAATGTTTCTATCTTGGAAAATGAAATTGCATGATGTATGGAGTGTTTTTGACATATCTTGTCTCAGGATTTGCTTGCAGTCCTACCATATCCCACAAAATGCAGAAGTGCAGTCAATGCAGCTTTTTACCTAAAATGGTAAAAATTGGTCAAAGCCTCATGCGGTTTATTACCTGCCCCTGGAATAACATCAATGGCAATTATAAGAATAATGCTGATAATAGTACAAATTTTGTATGTATGTTTTCAGCCCTACAAAACCATAACTATAGAAGTTTAAATTTATACGTAAAGCTAGATATTTGTAGAAATATCTATATTGATATATAACTATCTATTTATATAGCTAGATATATATCTATGCAGTAACATACATTAGATAGATAGATAGATAGACTGTATATAAGCCTGCAAGTCTTGCACTTGAAGCAGCTTTATGATGTCATTAAGGCTCGATGGTGACACGCGCACCCGGAACAAGGACCACAGGTTGTTAGCGGCCATTTTTCCATCAGTCTCCACTGGAGCTAGAAGTGAGCAGACAGATACTCCTATAGACGCTGCTGTAGCCAGATCATTTGTCTCTGTGATGGACAACGTTTGAAATTCGCCCTTAAGCGGGAGACGGCAGCCTACAACAGTCAAATTGATCGCTGCTTATCACTTCTTTTGTGGTAGGTACAGTTATTCCAGATAGGGGAATGGGTAGGTTAAGTTATTCCAGGGAGGGGAATGCTTATGGGCAAGGCATTATGCTTGATCGGAGGCGGATGAAGTGGCAAAAAAGGCTCGGCCTACACCATGACCATGCCAGTCGTCAACCCAAAGTGAATATGAGCCACACAGGTTGGTTGAAATAGCGCAACATGAATGATGGAACCTGGATCCAAGCGTCCCAGGATGCATTGCAGCGAAAACGTTCAACAATGTTCAGCGTGACCAATGTTTCTATCTTGGAAAATGAAATTGCATGCTGTATGGAGTGTTTTTGACATATCTTGTCTCAGGATTTGCTTGCAGTCCTACCATATCCCACAAAATGCAGAAGTGCAGTCAATGCAGCTTTTTACCTAAAATGGTAAAAATTGGTCAAAGCCTCATGCGGTTTATTACCTGCCCCTGGAATAACATCATTGGCAATTATAAGAATAATGCTGATAATAGTACAAATTTTGTATGTATGTTTTCAGCCCTACAAAACCATAACTATAGAAGTTTAAATTTATACGTAAAGCTAGATATTTGTAGAAATATCTATATTGATATATAACTATCTATTTATATAGCTAGATATATATCTATGCAGTAACATACATTAGATAGATAGATAGATAGATAGATAGATAGACTGTATATAAGCCTGCAAGTCTTGCACTTGAAGCAGCTTTATGATGTCATTAAGGCTCGATGGTGACACGCGCACCCGGAACAAGGACCACAGGTTGTTAGCGGCCATTTTTCCATCAGTCTCCACTGGAGCTAGAAGTGAGCAGACAGATACTCCTATAGACGCTGCTGGAGCCAGATCATTTGTCTCTGTGATGGACAACGTTTGAAATTCGCCCTTAAGCGGGAGACGGCAGCCTACAACAGTCAAATTGATCGCTGCTTATCACTTCTTTTGTGGTAGGTACAGTTATTCCAGATAGGGGAATGGGTAGGTTAAGTTATTCCAGGGAGGGGAATGCTTATGGGCAAGGCATTATGCTTGATCGGAGGCGGATGAAGTGGCAAAAAAGGCTCGGCCTACACCATGACCATGCCAGTCGTCAACCCAAAGTGAATATGAGCCACACAGGTTGGTTGAAATAGCGCAACATGAATGATGGAACCTGGATCCAAGCGTCCCAGGATGCATTGCAGCGAAAACGTTCAACAATGTTCAGCGTGACCAATGTTTCTATCTTGGAAAATGAAATTGCATGCTGTATGGAGTGTTTTTGACATATCTTGTCTCAGGATTTGCTTGCAGTCCTACCATATCCCACAAAATGCAGAAGTGCAGTCAATGCAGCTTTTTACCTAAAATGGTAAAAATTGGTCAAAGCCTCATGCGGTTTATTACCTGCCCCTGGAATAACATCATTGGCAATTATAAGAATAATGCTGATAATAATTCAAATTTTGTATGTATGTTTTCAGCCCTACAAAACCATAACTATAGAAGTTTAAATTTATACGTAAAGCTAGATATTTGTAGAAATATCTATATTGATATATAACTATCTATTTATATAGCTAGATATATATCTATGCAGTAACATACATTAGATAGATAGATAGATAGATAGACTGTATATAAGCCTGCAAGTCTTGCACTTGAAGCAGCTTTATGATGTCATTAAGGCTCGATGGTGACACGCGCACCCGGAACAAGGACCACAGGTTGTTAGCGGCCATTTTTCCATCAGTCTCCACTGGAGCTAGAAGTGAGCAGACAGATACTCCTATAGACGCTGCTGGAGCCAGATCATTTGTCTCTGTGATGGACAACGTTTGAAATTCGCCCTTAAGCGGGAGACGGCAGCCTACAACAGTCAAATTGATCGCTGCTTATCACTTCTTTTGTGGTAGGTACAGTTATTCCAGATAGGGGAATGGGTAGGTTAAGTTATTCCAGGGAGGGGAATGCTTATGGGCAAGGCATTATGCTTGATCGGAGGCGGATGAAGTGGCAAAAAAGGCTCGGCCTACACCATGACCATGCCAATCGTCAACCCAAAGTGAATATGAGCCACACAGGTTGGTTGAAATAGCGCAACATGAATGATGGAACCTGGATCCAAGCGTCCCAGGATGCATTGCAGCGAAAACGTTCAACAATGTTCAGCGTGACCAATGTTTCTATCTTGGAAAATGAAATTGCATGATGTATGGAGTGTTTTTGACATATCTTGTCTCAGGATTTGCTTGCAGTCCTACCATATCCCACAAAATGCAGAAGTGCAGTCAATGCAGCTTTTTACCTAAAATGGTAAAAATTGGTCAAAGCCTCATGCGGTTTATTACCTGCCCCTGGAATAACATCAATGGCAATTATAAGAATAATGCTGATAATAGTACAAATTTTGTATGTATGTTTTCAGCCCTACAAAACCATAACTATAGAAGTTTAAATTTATACGTAAAGCTAGATATTTGTAGAAATATCTATATTGATATATAACTATCTATTTATATAGCTAGATATATATCTATGCAGTAACATACATTAGATAGATAGATAGATAGACTGTATATAAGCCTGCAAGTCTTGCACTTGAAGCAGCTTTATGATGTCATTAAGGCTCGATGGTGACACGCGCACCCGGAACAAGGACCACAGGTTGTTAGCGGCCATTTTTCCATCAGTCTCCACTGGAGCTAGAAGTGAGCAGACAGATACTCCTATAGACGCTGCTGTAGCCAGATCATTTGTCTCTGTGATGGACAACGTTTGAAATTCGCCCTTAAGCGGGAGACGGCAGCCTACAACAGTCAAATTGATCGCTGCTTATCACTTCTTTTGTGGTAGGTACAGTTATTCCAGATAGGGGAATGGGTAGGTTAAGTTATTCCAGGGAGGGGAATGCTTATGGGCAAGGCATTATGCTTGATCGGAGGCGGATGAAGTGGCAAAAAAGGCTCGGCCTACACCATGACCATGCCAGTCGTCAACCCAAAGTGAATATGAGCCACACAGGTTGGTTGAAATAGCGCAACATGAATGATGGAACCTGGATCCAAGCGTCCCAGGATGCATTGCAGCGAAAACGTTCAACAATGTTCAGCGTGACCAATGTTTCTATCTTGGAAAATGAAATTGCATGCTGTATGGAGTGTTTTTGACATATCTTGTCTCAGGATTTGCTTGCAGTCCTACCATATCCCACAAAATGCAGAAGTGCAGTCAATGCAGCTTTTTACCTAAAATGGTAAAAATTGGTCAAAGCCTCATGCGGTTTATTACCTGCCCCTGGAATAACATCATTGGCAATTATAAGAATAATGCTGATAATAGTACAAATTTTGTATGTATGTTTTCAGCCCTACAAAACCATAACTATAGAAGTTTAAATTTATACGTAAAGCTAGATATTTGTAGAAATATCTATATTGATATATAACTATCTATTTATATAGCTAGATATATATCTATGCAGTAACATACATTAGATAGATAGATAGATAGATAGATAGATAGACTGTATATAAGCCTGCAAGTCTTGCACTTGAAGCAGCTTTATGATGTCATTAAGGCTCGATGGTGACACGCGCACCCGGAACAAGGACCACAGGTTGTTAGCGGCCATTTTTCCATCAGTCTCCACTGGAGCTAGAAGTGAGCAGACAGATACTCCTATAGACGCTGCTGGAGCCAGATCATTTGTCTCTGTGATGGACAACGTTTGAAATTCGCCCTTAAGCGGGAGACGGCAGCCTACAACAGTCAAATTGATCGCTGCTTATCACTTCTTTTGTGGTAGGTACAGTTATTCCAGATAGGGGAATGGGTAGGTTAAGTTATTCCAGGGAGGGGAATGCTTATGGGCAAGGCATTATGCTTGATCGGAGGTGGATGAAGTGGCAAAAAAGGCTCGGCCTACACCATGACCATGCCAATCGTCAACCCAAAGTGAATATGAGCCACACAGGTTGGTTGAAATAGCGCAACATGAATGATGGAACCTGGATCCAAGCGTCCCAGGATGCATTGCAGCGAAAACGTTCAACAATGTTCAGCGTGACCAATGTTTCTATCTTGGAAAATGAAATTGCATGATGTATGGAGTGTTTTTGACATATCTTGTCTCAGGATTTGCTTGCAGTCCTACCATATCCCACAAAATGCAGAAGTGCAGTCAATGCAGCTTTTTACCTAAAATGGTAAAAATTGGTCAAAGCCTCATGCGGTTTATTACCTGCCCCTGGAATAACATCAATGGCAATTATAAGAATAATGCTGATAATAGTACAAATTTTGTATGTATGTTTTCAGCCCTACAAAACCATAACTATAGAAGTTTAAATTTATACGTAAAGCTAGATATTTGTAGAAATATCTATATTGATATATAACTATCTATTTATATAGCTAGATATATATCTATGCAGTAACATACATTAGATAGATAGATAGATAGACTGTATATAAGCCTGCAAGTCTTGCACTTGAAGCAGCTTTATGATGTCATTAAGGCTCGATGGTGACACGCGCACCCGGAACAAGGACCACAGGTTGTTAGCGGCCATTTTTCCATCAGTCTCCACTGGAGCTAGAAGTGAGCAGACAGATACTCCTATAGACGCTGCTGTAGCCAGATCATTTGTCTCTGTGATGGACAACGTTTGAAATTCGCCCTTAAGCGGGAGACGGCAGCCTACAACAGTCAAATTGATCGCTGCTTATCACTTCTTTTGTGGTAGGTACAGTTATTCCAGATAGGGGAATGGGTAGGTTAAGTTATTCCAGGGAGGGGAATGCTTATGGGCAAGGCATTATGCTTGATCGGAGGCGGATGAAGTGGCAAAAAAGGCTCGGCCTACACCATGACCATGCCAATCGTCAACCCAAAGTGAATATGAGCCACACAGGTTGGTTGAAATAGTGCAACATGAATGATGGAACCTGGATCCAAGCGTCCCAGGATGCATTGCAGCGAAAACGTTCAACAATGTTCAGCGTGACCAATGTTTCTATCTTGGAAAATGAAATTGCATGCTGTATGGAATGTTTTTGACATATCTTGTCTCAGGATTTGCTTGCAGTCCTACCATATCCCACAAAATGCAGAAGTGCAGTCAATGCAGCTTTTTACCTAAAATGGTAAAAATTGGTCAAAGCCTCATGCGGTTTATTACCTGCCCCTGGAATAACATCATTGGCAATTATAAGAATAATGCTGATAATAATACAAATTTTGTATGTATGTTTTCAGCCCTACAAAACCATAACTATAGAAGTTTAAATTTATACGTAAAGCTAGATATTTGTAGAAATATCTATATTGATATATAACTATCTATTTATATAGCTAGATATATATCTATGCAGTAACATACATTAGATAGATAGATAGATAGACTGTATATAAGCCTGCAAGTCTTGCACTTGAAGCAGCTTTATGATGTCATTAAGGCTCGATGGTGACACGCGCACCCGGAACAAGGACCACAGGTTGTTAGCGGCCATTTTTCCATCAGTCTCCACTGGAGCTAGAAGTGAGCAGACAGATACTCCTATAGACGCTGCTGGAGCCAGATCATTTGTCTCTGTGATGGACAACGTTTGAAATTCGCCCTTAAGCGGGAGACGGCAGCCTACAACAGTCAAATTGATCGCTGCTTATCACTTCTTTTGTGGTAGGTACAGTTATTCCAGATAGGGGAATGGGTAGGTTAAGTTATTCCAGGGAGGGGAATGCTTATGGGCAAGGCATTATGCTTGATCGGAGGCGGATGAAGTGGCAAAAAAGGCTCGGCCTACACCATGACCATGCCAATCGTCAACCCAAAGTGAATATGAGCCACACAGGTTGGTTGAAATAGCGCAACATGAATGATGGAACCTGGATCCAAGCGTCCCAGGATGCATTGCAGCGAAAACGTTCAACAATGTTCAGCGTGACCAATGTTTCTATCTTGGAAAATGAAATTGCATGATGTATGGAGTGTTTTTGACATATCTTGTCTCAGGATTTGCTTGCAGTCCTACCATATCCCACAAAATGCAGAAGTGCAGTCAATGCAGCTTTTTACCTAAAATGGTAAAAATTGGTCAAAGCCTCATGCGGTTTATTACCTGCCCCTGGAATAACATCAATGGCAATTATAAGAATAATGCTAATAATAATACAAATTTTGTATGTATGTTTTCAGCCCTACAAAACCATAACTATAGAAGTTTAAATTTATACGTAAAGCTAGATATTTGTAGAAATATCTATATTGATATATAACTATCTATTTATATAGCTAGATATATATCTATGCAGTAACATACATTAGATAGATAGATAGATAGATAGACTGTATATAAGCCTGCAAGTCTTGCACTTGAAGCAGCTTTATGATGTCATTAAGGCTCGATGGTGACATGCGCACCCGGAACAAGGACCACAGGTTGTTAGCGGCCATTTTTCCATCAGTCTCCACTGGAGCTAGAAGTGAGCAGACAGATACTCCTATAGACGCTGCTGTAGCCAGATCATTTGTCTCTGTGATGGACAACGTTTGAAATTCGCCCTTAAGCGGGAGACGGCAGCCTACAACAGTCAAATTGATCGCTGCTTATCACTTCTTTTGTGGTAGGTACAGTTATTCCAGATAGGGGAATGGGTAGGTTAAGTTATTCCAGGGAGGGGAATGCTTATGGGCAAGGCATTATGCTTGATCGGAGGCGGATGAAGTGGCAAAAAAGGCTCGGCCTACACCATGACCATGCCAATCGTCAACCCAAAGTGAATATGAGCCACACAGGTTGGTTGAAATAGCGCAACATGAATGATGGAACCTGGATCCAAGCGTCCCAGGATGCATTGCAGCGAAAACGTTCAACAATGTTCAGCGTGACCAATGTTTCTATCTTGGAAAATGAAATTGCATGCTGTATGGAGTGTTTTTGACATATCTTGTCTCAGGATTTGCTTGCAGTCCTACCATATCCCACAAAATGCAGAAGTGCAGTCAATGCAGCTTTTTACCTAAAATGGTAAAAATTGGTCAAAGCCTCATGCGGTTTATTACCTGCCCCTGGAATAACATCAATGGCAATTATAAGAATAATGCTGATAATAATACAAATTTTGTATGTATGTTTTCAGCCCTACAAAACCATAACTATAGAAGTTTAAATTTATACGTAAAGCTAGATATTTGTAGAAATATCTATATTGATATATAACTATCTATTTATATAGCTAGATATATATCTATGCAGTAACATACATTAGATAGATAGATAGATAGATAGATAGACTGTATATAAGCCTGCAAGTCTTGCACTTGAAGCAGCTTTATGATGTCATTAAGGCTCGATGGTGACACGCGCACCCGGAACAAGGACCACAGGTTGTTAGCGGCCATTTTTCCATCAGTCTCCACTGGAGCTAGAAGTGAGCAGACAGATACTCCTATAGACGCTGCTGGAGCCAGATCATTTGTCTCTGTGATGGACAACGTTTGAAATTCACCCTTAAGCGGGAGACGGCAGCCTACAACAGTCAAATTTATCGCTGCTTATCACTTCTTTTGTGGTAGGTACAGTTATTCCAGATAGGGGAATGGGTAGGTTAAGTTATTCCAGGGAGGGGAATGCTTATGGGCAAGGCATTATGCTTGATCGGAGGCGGATGAAGTGGCAAAAAAGGCTCGGCCTACACCATGACCATGCCAATCGTCAACCCAAAGTGAATATGAGCCACACAGGTTGGTTGAAATAGCGCAACATGAATGATGGAACCTGGATCCAAGCGTCCCAGGATGCATTGCAGCGAAAACGTTCAACAATGTTCAGCGTGACCAATGTTTCTATCTTGGAAAATGAAATTGCATGCTGTATGGAGTGTTTTTGACATATCTTGTCTCAGGATTTGCTTGCAGTCCTACCATATCCCACAAAATGCAGAAGTGCAGTCAATGCAGCTTTTTACCTAAAATGGTAAAAATTGGTCAAAGCCTCATGCGGTTTATTACCTGCCCCTGGAATAACATCAATGGCAATTATAAGAATAATGCTGATAATAATACAAATTTTGTATGTATGTTTTCAGCCCTACAAAACCATAACTATAGAAGTTTAAATTTATACGTAAAGCTAGATATTTGTAGAAATATCTATATTGATATATAACTATCTATTTATATAGCTAGATATATATCTATGCAGTAACATACATTAGATAGATAGATAGATAGACTGTATATAAGCCTGCAAGTCTTGCACTTGAAGCAGCTTTATGATGTCATTAAGGCTCGATGGTGACACGCGCACCCGGAACAAGGACCACAGGTTGTTAGCGGCCATTTTTCCATCAGTCTCCACTGGAGCTAGAAGTGAGCAGACAGATACTCCTATAGACGCTGCTGGAGCCAGATCATTTGTCTCTGTGATGGACAACGTTTGAAATTCGCCCTTAAGCGGGAGACGGCAGCCTACAACAGTCAAATTGATCGCTGCTTATCACTTCTTTTGTGGTAGGTACAGTTATTCCAGATAGGGGAATGGGTAGGTTAAGTTATTCCAGGGAGGGGAATGCTTATGGGCAAGGCATTATGCTTGATCGGAGGCGGATGAAGTGGCAAAAAAGGCTCGGCCTACACCATGACCATGCCAATCGTCAACCCAAAGTGAATATGAGCCACACAGGTTGGTTGAAATAGCGCAACATGAATGATGGAACCTGGATCCAAGCGTCCCAGGATGCATTGCAGCGAAAACGTTCAACAATGTTCAGCGTGACCAATGTTTCTATCTTGGAAAATGAAATTGCATGCTGTATGGAGTGTTTTTGACATATCTTGTCTCAGGATTTGCTTGCAGTCCTACCATATCCCACAAAATGCAGAAGTGCAGTCAATGCAGCTTTTTACCTAAAATGGTAAAAATTGGTCAAAGCCTCATGCGGTTTATTACCTGCCCCTGGAATAACATCATTGGCAATTATAAGAATAATGCTGATAATAATACAAATTTTGTATGTATGTTTTCAGCCCTACAAAACCATAACTATAGAAGTTTAAATTTATACGTAAAGCTAGATATTTGTAGAAATATCTATATTGATATATAACTATCTATTTATATAGCTAGATATATATCTATGCAGTAACATACATTAGATAGATAGATAGATAGATAGACTGTATATAAGCCTGCAAGTCTTGCACTTGAAGCAGCTTTATGATGTCATTAAGGCTCGATGGTGACACGCGCACCCGAAACAAGGACCACAGGTTGTTAGCGGCCATTTTTCCATCAGTCTCCACTGGAGCTAGAAGTGAGCAGACAGATACTCCTATAGACGCTGCTGGAGCCAGATCATTTGTCTCTGTGATGGACAACGTTTGAAATTCGCCCTTAAGCGGGAGACGGCAGCCTACAACAGTCAAATTGATCGCTGCTTATCACTTCTTTTGTGGTAGGTACAGTTATTCCAGATAGGGGAATGGGTAGGTTAAGTTATTCCAGGGAGGGGAATGCTTATGGGCAAGGCATTATGCTTGATCGGAGGCGGATGAAGTGGCAAAAAAGGCTCGGCCTACACCATGACCATGCCAATCGTCAACCCAAAGTGAATATGAGCCACACAGGTTGGTTGAAATAGCGCAACATGAATGATGGAACCTGGATCCAAGCGTCCCAGGATGCATTGCAGCGAAAACGTTCAACAATGTTCAGCGTGACCAATGTTTCTATCTTGGAAAATGAAATTGCATGCTGTATGGAGTGTTTTTGACATATCTTGTCTCAGGATTTGCTTGCAGTCCTACCATATCCCACAAAATGCAGAAGTGCAGTCAATGCAGCTTTTTACCTAAAATGGTAAAAATTGGTCAAAGCCTCATGCGGTTTATTACCTGCCCCTGGAATAACATCAATGGCAATTATAAGAATAATGCTGATAATAATACAAATTTTGTATGTATGTTTTCAGCCCTACAAAACCATAACTATAGAAGTTTAAATTTATACGTAAAGCTAGATATTTGTAGAAATATCTATATTGATATATAACTATCTATTTATATAGCTAGATATATATCTATGCAGTAACATACATTAGATAGATAGATAGATAGATAGATAGACTGTATATAGGACTGCAAGTCTTGCACTTGAAGCAGCTTTATGATGTCATTAAGGCTCGATGGTGACACGCGCACCCGGAACAAGGACCACAGGTTGTTAGCGGCCATTTTTCCATCAGTCTCCACTGGAGCTAGAAGTGAGCAGACAGATACTCCTATAGACGCTGCTGGAGCCAGATCATTTGTCTCTGTGATGGACAACGTTTGAAATTCGCCCTTAAGCGGGAGACGGCAGCCTACAACAGTCAAATTGATCGCTGCTTATCACTTCTTTTGTGGTAGGTACAGTTATTCCAGATAGGGGAATGGGTAGGTTAAGTTATTCCAGGGAGGGGAATGCTTATGGGCAAGGCATTATGCTTGATCGGAGGCGGATGAAGTGGCAAAAAAGGCTCGGCCTACACCATGACCATGCCAATCGTCAACCCAAAGTGAATATGAGCCACACAGGTTGGTTGAAATAGCGCAACATGAATGATGGAACCTGGATCCAAGCGTCCCAGGATGCATTGCAGCGAAAACGTTCAACAATGTTCAGCGTGACCAATGTTTCTATCTTGGAAAATGAAATTGCATGATGTATGGAGTGTTTTTGACATATCTTGTCTCAGGATTTGCTTGCAGTCCTACCATATCCCACAAAATGCAGAACTGCAGTCAATGCAGCTTTTTACCTAAAATGGTAAAAATTGGTCAAAGCCTCATGCGGTTTATTACCTGCCCCTGGAATAACATCAATGGCAATTATAAGAATAATGCTGATAATAATACAAATTTTGTATGTATGTTTTCAGCCCTACAAAACCATAACTATAGAAGTTTAAATTTATACGTAAAGCTAGATATTTGTAGAAATATCTATATTGATATATAACTATCTATTTATATAGCTAGATATATATCTATGCAGTAACATACATTAGATAGATAGATAGATAGATAGATAGACTGTATATAAGCCTGCAAGTCTTGCACTTGAAGCAGCTTTATGATGTCATTAAGGCTCGATGGTGACACGCGCACCCGAAACAAGGACCACAGGTTGTTAGCGGCCATTTTTCCATCAGTCTCCACTGGAGCTAGAAGTGAGCAGACAGATACTCCTATAGACGCTGCTGTAGCCAGATCATTTGTCTCTGTGATGGACAACGTTTGAAATTCGCCCTTAAGCGGGAGACGGCAGCCTACAACAGTCAAATTGATCGCTGCTTATCACTTCTTTTGTGGTAGGTACAGTTATTCCAGATAGGGGAATGGGTAGGTTAAGTTATTCCAGGGAGGGGAATGCTTATGGGCAAGGCATTATGCTTGATCGGAGGCGGATGAAGTGGCAAAAAAGGCTCGGCCTACACCATGACCATGCCAATCGTCAACCCAAAGTGAATATGAGCCACACAGGTTGGTTGAAATAGCGCAACATGAATGATGGAACCTGGATCCAAGCGTCCCAGGATGCATTGCAGCGAAAACGTTCAACAATGTTCAGCGTGACCAATGTTTCTATCTTGGAAAATGAAATTGCATGCTGTATGGAGTGTTTTTGACATATCTTGTCTCAGGATTTGCTTGCAGTCCTACCATATCCCACAAAATGCAGAAGTGCAGTCAATGCAGCTTTTTACCTAAAATGGTAAAAATTGGTCAAAGCCTCATGCGGTTTATTACCTGCCCCTGGAATAACATCATTGGCAATTATAAGAATAATGCTGATAATAATACAAATTTTGTATGTATGTTTTCAGCCCTACAAAACCATAACTATAGAAGTTTAAATTTATACGTAAAGCTAGATATTTGAAGAAATATCTATATTGAGATATAACTATCTATTTATATAGCTAGATATATATCTATGCAGTAACATACATTAGATAGATAGATAGATAGATAGATAGACTGTATATAAGCCTGCAAGTCTTGCACTTGAAGCAGCTTTATGATGTCATTAAGGCTCGATGGTGACACGCGCACCCGAAACAAGGACCACAGGTTGTTAGCGGCCATTTTTCCATCAGTCTCCACTGGAGCTAGAAGTGAGCAGACAGATACTCCTATAGACGCTGCTGGAGCCAGATCATTTGTCTCTGTGATGGACAACGTTTGAAATTCGCCCTTAAGCGGGAGACGGCAGCCTACAACAGTCAAATTGATCGCTGCTTATCACTTCTTTTGTGGTAGGTACAGTTATTCCAGATAGGGGAATGGGTAGGTTAAGTTATTCCAGGGAGGGGAATGCTTATGGGCAAGGCATTATGCTTGATCGGAGGCGGATGAAGTGGCAAAAAAGGCTCGGCCTACACCATGACCATGCCAATCGTCAACCCAAAGTGAATATGAGCCACACAGGTTGGTTGAAATAGCGCAACATGAATGATGGAACCTGGATCCAAGCGTCCCAGGATGCATTGCAGCGAAAACGTTCAACAATGTTCAGCGTGACCAATGTTTCTATCTTGGAAAATGAAATTGCATGCTGTATGGAGTGTTTTTGACATATCTTGTCTCAGGATTTGCTTGCAGTCCTACCATATCCCACAAAATGCAGAAGTGCAGTCAATGCAGCTTTTTACCTAAAATGGTAAAAATTGGTCAAAGCCTCATGCGGTTTATTACCTGCCCCTGGAATAACATCAATGGCAATTATAAGAATAATGCTGATAATAATACAAATTTTGTATGTATGTTTTCAGCCCTACAAAACCATAACTATAGAAGTTTAAATTTATACGTAAAGCTAGATATTTGTAGAAATATCTATATTGATATATAACTATCTATTTATATAGCTAGATATATATCTATGCAGTAACATACATTAGATAGATAGATAGATAGATAGACTGTATATAAGACTGCAAGTCTTGCACTTGAAGCAGCTTTATGATGTCATTAAGGCTCGATGGTGACACGCGCACCCGGAACAAGGACCACAGGTTGTTAGCGGCCATTTTTCCATCAGTCTCCACTGGAGCTAGAAGTGAGCAGACAGATACTCCTATAGACGCTGCTGGAGCCAGATCATTTGTCTCTGTGATGGACAACGTTTGAAATTCGCCCTTAAGCGGGAGACGGCAGCCTACAACAGTCAAATTGATCGCTGCTTATCACTTCTTTTGTGGTAGGTACAGTTATTCCAGATAGGGGAATGGGTAGGTTAAGTTATTCCAGGGAGGGGAATGCTTATGGGCAAGGCATTATGCTTGATCGGAGGCGGATGAAGTGGCAAAAAAGGCTCGGCCTACACCATGACCATGCCAATCGTCAACCCAAAGTGAATATGAGCCACACAGGTTGGTTGAAATAGCGCAACATGAATGATGGAACCTGGATCCAAGCGTCCCAGGATGCATTGCAGCGAAAACGTTCAACAATGTTCAGCGTGACCAATGTTTCTATCTTGGAAAATGAAATTGCATGATGTATGGAGTGTTTTTGACATATCTTGTCTCAGGATTTGCTTGCAGTCCTACCATATCCCACAAAATGCAGAAGTGCAGTCAATGCAGCTTTTTACCTAAAATGGTAAAAATTGGTCAAAGCCTCATGCGGTTTATTACCTGCCCCTGGAATAACATCAATGGCAATTATAAGAATAATGCTGATAATAATACAAATTTTGTATGTATGTTTTCAGCCCTACAAAACCATAACTATAGAAGTTTAAATTTATACGTAAAGCTAGATATTTGTAGAAATATCTATATTGATATATAACTATCTATTTATATAGCTAGATATATATCTATGCAGTAACATACATTAGATAGATAGATAGATAGATAGATAGACTGTATATAAGCCTGCAAGTCTTGCACTTGAAGCAGCTTTATGATGTCATTAAGGCTCGATGGTGACACGCGCACCCGAAACAAGGACCACAGGTTGTTAGCGGCCATTTTTCCATCAGTCTCCACTGGAGCTAGAAGTGAGCAGACAGATACTCCTATAGACGCTGCTGGAGCCAGATCATTTGTCTCTGTGATGGACAACGTTTGAAATTCGCCCTTAAGCGGGAGACGGCAGCCTACAACAGTCAAATTGATCGCTGCTTATCACTTCTTTTGTGGTAGGTACAGTTATTCCAGATAGGGGAATGGGTAGGTTAAGTTATTCCAGGGAGGGGAATGCTTATGGGCAAGGCATTATGCTTGATCGGAGGCGGATGAAGTGGCAAAAAAGGCTCGGCCTACACCATGACCATGCCAATCGTCAACCCAAAGTGAATATGAGCCACACAGGTTGGTTGAAATAGCGCAACATGAATGATGGAACCTGGATCCAAGCGTCCCAGGATGCATTGCAGCGAAAACGTTCAACAATGTTCAGCGTGACCAATGTTTCTATCTTGGAAAATGAAATTGCATGCTGTATGGAGTGTTTTTGACATATCTTGTCTCAGGATTTGCTTGCAGTCCTACCATATCCCACAAAATGCAGAAGTGCAGTCAATGCAGCTTTTTACCTAAAATGGTAAAAATTGGTCAAAGCCTCATGCGGTTTATTACCTGCCCCTGGAATAACATCAATGGCAATTATAAGAATAATGCTGATAATAATACAAATTTTGTATGTATGTTTTCAGCCCTACAAAACCATAACTATAGAAGTTTAAATTTATACGTAAAGCTAGATATTTGTAGAAATATCTATATTGATATATAACTATCTATTTATATAGCTAGATATATATCTATGCAGTAACATACATTAGATAGATAGATAGATAGATAGATAGATAGATAGATAGATAGATAGATAGATAGACTGTATATAAGACTGCAAGTCTTGCACTTGAAGCAGCTTTATGATGTCATTAAGGCTCGATGGTGACACGCGCACCCGGAACAAGGACCACAGGTTGTTAGCGGCCATTTTTCCATCAGTCTCCACTGGAGCTAGAAGTGAGCAGACAGATACTCCTATAGACGCTGCTGGAGCCAGATCATTTGTCTCTGTGATGGACAACGTTTGAAATTCGCCCTTAAGCGGGAGACGGCAGCCTACAACAGTCAAATTGATCGCTGCTTATCACTTCTTTTGTGGTAGGTACAGTTATTCCAGATAGGGGAATGGGTAGGTTAAGTTATTCCAGGGAGGGGAATGCTTATGGGCAAGGCATTATGCTTGATCGGAGGCGGATGAAGTGGCAAAAAAGGCTCGGCCTACACCATGACCATGCCAATCGTCAACCCAAAGTGAATATGAGCCACACAGGTTGGTTGAAATAGTGCAACATGAATGATGGAACCTGGATCCAAGCGTCCCAGGATGCATTGCAGCGAAAACGTTCAACAATGTTCAGCGTGACCAATGTTTCTATCTTGGAAAATGAAATTGCATGCTGTATGGAATGTTTTTGACATATCTTGTCTCAGGATTTGCTTGCAGTCCTACCATATCCCACAAAATGCAGAAGTGCAGTCAATGCAGCTTTTTACCTAAAATGGTAAAAATTGGTCAAAGCCTCATGCGGTTTATTACCTGCCCCTGGAATAACATCATTGGCAATTATAAGAATAATGCTGATAATAATACAAATTTTGTATGTATGTTTTCAGCCCTACAAAACCATAACTATAGAAGTTTAAATTTATACGTAAAGCTAGATATTTGTAGAAATATCTATATTGATATATAACTATCTATTTATATAGCTAGATATATATCTATGCAGTAACATACATTAGATAGATAGATAGATAGACTGTATATAAGCCTGCAAGTCTTGCACTTGAAGCAGCTTTATGATGTCATTAAGGCTCGATGGTGACACGCGCACCTGGAACAAGGACCACAGGTTGTTAGCGGCCATTTTTCCATCAGTCTCCACTGGAGCTAGAAGTGAGCAGACAGATACTCGTATAGACGCTGCTGGAGCCAGATCATTTGTCTCTGTGATGGACAACGTTTGAAATTCGCCCTTAAGCGGGAGACGGCAGCCTACAACAGTCAAATTGATCGCTGCTTATCACTTCTTTTGTGGTAGGTACAGTTATTCCAGATAGGGGAATGGGTAGGTTAAGTTATTCCAGGGAGGGGAATGCTTATGGGCAAGGCATTATGCTTGATCGGAGGCGGATGAAGTGGCAAAAAAGGCTCGGCCTACACCATGACCATGCCAATCGTCAACCCAAAGTGAATATGAGCCACACAGGTTGGTTGAAATAGCGCAACATGAATGATGGAACCTGGATCCAAGCGTCCCAGGATGCATTGCAGCGAAAACGTTCAACAATGTTTAGCGTGACCAATGTTTCTATCTTGGAAAATGAAATTGCATGCTGTATGGAGTGTTTTTGACATATCTTGTCTCAGGATTTGCTTGCAGTCCTACCATATCCCACAAAATGCAGAAGTGCAGTCAATGCAGCTTTTTACCTAAAATGGTAAAAATTGGTCAAAGCCTCATGCGGTTTATTACCTGCCCCTGGAATAACATATAAGAATAATGCTGATAATAATACAAATTTTGTATGTATGTTTTCAGCCCTACAAAACCATAACTATAGAAGTTTAAATTTATACGTAAAGCTAGATATTTGTAGAAATATCTATATTGATATATAACTATCTATTTATATAGCTAGATATATATCTATGCAGTAACATACATTAGATAGATAGATAGATAGACTGTATATAAGCCTGCAAGTCTTGCACTTGAAGCAGCTTTATGATGTCATTAAGGCTCGATGGTGACACGCGCACCCGGAACAAGGACCACAGGTTGTTAGCGGCCATTTTTCCATCAGTCTCCACTGGAGCTAGAAGTGAGCAGACAGATACTCCTATAGACGCTGCTGGAGCCAGATCATTTGTCTCTGTGATGGACAACGTTTGAAATTCGCCCTTAAGCGGGAGACGGCAGCCTACAACAGTCAAATTGATCGCTGCTTATCACTTCTTTTGTGGTAGGTACAGTTATTCCAGATAGGGGAATGGGTAGGTTAAGTTATTCCAGGGAGGGGAATGCTTATGGGCAAGGCATTATGCTTGATCGGAGGCGGATGAAGTGGCAAAAAAGGCTCGGCCTACACCATGACCATGCCAATCGTCAACCCAAAGTGAATATGAGCCACACAGGTTGGTTGAAATAGCGCAACATGAATGATGGAACCTGGATCCAAGCGTCCCAGGATGCATTGCAGCGAAAACGTTCAACAATGTTCAGCGTGACCAATGTTTCTATCTTGGAAAATGAAATTGCATGATGTATGGAGTGTTTTTGACATATCTTGTCTCAGGATTTGCTTGCAGTCCTACCATATCCCACAAAATGCAGAAGTGCAGTCAATGCAGCTTTTTACCTAAAATGGTAAAAATTGGTCAAAGCCTCATGCGGTTTATTACCTGCCCCTGGAATAACATCAATGGCAATTATAAGAATAATGCTGATAATAGTACAAATTTTGTATGTATGTTTTCAGCCCTACAAAACCATAACTATAGAAGTTTAAATTTATACGTAAAGCTAGATATTTGTAGAAATATCTATATTGATATATAACTATCTATTTATATAGCTAGATATATATCTATGCAGTAACATACATTAGATAGATAGATAGATAGATAGATAGATAGATAGATAGATAGATAGATAGACTGTATATAAGCCTGCAAGTCTTGCACTTGAAGCAGCTTTATGATGTCATTAAGGCTCGATGGTGACACGCGCACCCGAAACAAGGACCACAGGTTGTTAGCGGCCATTTTTCCATCAGTCTCCACTGGAGCTAGAAGTGAGCAGACAGATACTCCTATAGACGCTGCTGGAGCCAGATCATTTGTCTCTGTGATGGACAACGTTTGAAATTCGCCCTTAAGCGGGAGACGGCAGCCTACAACAGTCAAATTGATCGCTGCTTATCACTTCTTTTGTGGTAGGTACAGTTATTCCAGATAGGGGAATGGGTAGGTTAAGTTATTCCAGGGAGGGGAATGCTTATGGGCAAGGCATTATGCTTGATCGGAGGCGGATGAAGTGGCAAAAAAGGCTCGGCCTACACCATGACCATGCCAATCGTCAACCCAAAGTGAATATGAGCCACACAGGTTGGTTGAAATAGCGCAACATGAATGATGGAACCTGGATCCAAGCGTCCCAGGATGCATTGCAGCGAAAACGTTCAACAATGTTCAGCGTGACCAATGTTTCTATCTTGGAAAATGAAATTGCATGCTGTATGGAGTGTTTTTGACATATCTTGTCTCAGGATTTGCTTGCAGTCCTACCATATCCCACAAAATGCAGAAGTGCAGTCAATGCAGCTTTTTACCTAAAATGGTAAAAATTGGTCAAAGCCTCATGCGGTTTATTACCTGCCCCTGGAATAACATCAATGGCAATTATAAGAATAATGCTGATAATAATACAAATTTTGTATGTATGTTTTCAGCCCTACAAAACCATAACTATAGAAGTTTAAATTTATACGTAAAGCTAGATATTTGTAGAAATATCTATATTGATATATAACTATCTATTTATATAGCTAGATATATATCTATGCAGTAACATACATTAGATAGATAGATAGATAGATAGACTGTATATAAGACTGCAAGTCTTGCACTTGAAGCAGCTTTATGATGTCATTAAGGCTCGATGGTGACACGCGCACCCGGAACAAGGACCACAGGTTGTTAGCGGCCATTTTTCCATCAGTCTCCACTGGAGCTAGAAGTGAGCAGACAGATACTCCTATAGACGCTGCTGTAGCCAGATCATTTGTCTCTGTGATGGACAACGTTTGAAATTCGCCCTTAAGCGGGAGACGGCAGCCTACAACAGTCAAATTGATCGCTGCTTATCACTTCTTTTGTGGTAGGTACAGTTATTCCAGATAGGGGAATGGGTAGGTTAAGTTATTCCAGGGAGGGGAATGCTTATGGGCAAGGCATTATGCTTGATCGGAGGCGGATGAAGTGGCAAAAAAGGCTCGGCCTACACCATGACCATGCCAATCGTCAACCCAAAGTGAATATGAGCCACACAGGTTGGTTGAAATAGCGCAACATGAATGATGGAACCTGGATCCAAGCGTCCCAGGATGCATTGCAGCGAAAACGTTCAACAATGTTCAGCGTGACCAATGTTTCTATCTTGGAAAATGAAATTGCATGCTGTATGGAGTGTTTTTGACATATCTTGTCTCAGGATTTGCTTGCAGTCCTACCATATCCCACAAAATGCAGAAGTGCAGTCAATGCAGCTTTTTACCTAAAATGGTAAAAATTGGTCAAAGCCTCATGCGGTTTATTACCTGCCCCTGGAATAACATCAATGGCAATTATAAGAATAATGCTGATAATAATACAAATTTTGTATGTATGTTTTCAGCCCTACAAAACCATAACTATAGAAGTTTAAATTTATACGTAAAGCTAGATATTTGTAGAAATATCTATATTGATATATAACTATCTATTTATATAGCTAGATATATATCTATGCAGTAACATACATTAGATAGATAGATAGATAGATAGATAGACTGTATATAAGCCTGCAAGTCTTGCACTTGAAGCAGCTTTATGATGTCATTAAGGCTCGATGGTGACACGCGCACCCGGAACAAGGACCACAGGTTGTTAGCGGCCATTTTTCCATCAGTCTCCACTGGAGCTAGAAGTGAGCAGACAGATACTCCTATAGACGCTGCTGGAGCCAGATCATTTGTCTCTGTGATGGACAACGTTTGAAATTCACCCTTAAGCGGGAGACGGCAGCCTACAACAGTCAAATTGATCGCTGCTTATCACTTCTTTTGTGGTAGGTACAGTTATTCCAGATAGGGGAATGGGTAGGTTAAGTTATTCCAGGGAGGGGAATGCTTATGGGCAAGGCATTATGCTTGATCGGAGGCGGATGAAGTGGCAAAAAAGGCTCGGCCTACACCATGACCATGCCAATCGTCAACCCAAAGTGAATATGAGCCACACAGGTTGGTTGAAATAGCGCAACATGAATGATGGAACCTGGATCCAAGCGTCCCAGGATGCATTGCAGCGAAAACGTTCAACAATGTTCAGCGTGACCAATGTTTCTATCTTGGAAAATGAAATTGCATGCTGTATGGAGTGTTTTTGACATATCTTGTCTCAGGATTTGCTTGCAGTCCTACCATATCCCACAAAATGCAGAAGTGCAGTCAATGCAGCTTTTTACCTAAAATGGTAAAAATTGGTCAAAGCCTCATGCGGTTTATTACCTGCCCCTGGAATAACATCAATGGCAATTATAAGAATAATGCTGATAATAATACAAATTTTGTATGTATGTTTTCAGCCCTACAAAACCATAACTATAGAAGTTTAAATTTATACGTAAAGCTAGATATTTGTAGAAATATCTATATTGATATATAACTATCTATTTATATAGCTAGATATATATCTATGCAGTAACATACATTAGATAGATAGATAGATAGATAGACTGTATATAAGCCTGCAAGTCTTGCACTTGAAGCAGCTTTATGATGTCATTAAGGCTCGATGGTGACACGCGCACCCGGAACAAGGACCACAGGTTGTTAGCGGCCATTTTTCCATCAGTCTCCACTGGAGCTAGAAGTGAGCAGACAGATACTCCTATAGACGCTGCTGGAGCCAGATCATTTGTCTCTGTGATGGACAACGTTTGAAATTCGCCCTTAAGCGGGAGACGGCAGCCTACAACAGTCAAATTGATCGCTGCTTATCACTTCTTTTGTGGTAGGTACAGTTATTCCAGATAGGGGAATGGGTAGGTTAAGTTATTCCAGGGAGGGGAATGCTTATGGGCAAGGCATTATGCTTGATCGGAGGCGGATGAAGTGGCAAAAAAGGCTCGGCCTACACCATGACCATGCCAATCGTCAACCCAAAGTGAATATGAGCCACACAGGTTGGTTGAAATAGCGCAACATGAATGATGGAACCTGGATCCAAGCGTCCCAGGATGCATTGCAGCGAAAACGTTCAACAATGTTCAGCGTGACCAATGTTTCTATCTTGGAAAATGAAATTGCATGCTGTATGGAGTGTTTTTGACATATCTTGTCTCAGGATTTGCTTGCAGTCCTACCATATCCCACAAAATGCAGAAGTGCAGTCAATGCAGCTTTTTACCTAAAATGGTAAAAATTGGTCAAAGCCTCATGCGGTTTATTACCTGCCCCTGGAATAACATCATTGGCAATTATAAGAATAATGCTGATAATAATACAAATTTTGTATGTATGTTTTCAGCCCTACAAAACCATAACTATAGAAGTTTAAATTTATACGTAAAGCTAGATATTTGTAGAAATATCTATATTGATATATAACTATCTATTTATATAGCTAGATATATATCTATGCAGTAACATACATTAGATAGATAGATAGATAGATAGACTGTATATAAGCCTGCAAGTCTTGCACTTGAAGCAGCTTTATGATGTCATTAAGGCTCGATGGTGACACGCGCACCCGAAACAAGGACCACAGGTTGTTAGCGGCCATTTTTCCATCAGTCTCCACTGGAGCTAGAAGTGAGCAGACAGATACTCCTATAGACGCTGCTGGAGCCAGATCATTTGTCTCTGTGATGGACAACGTTTGAAATTCGCCCTTAAGCGGGAGACGGCAGCCTACAACAGTCAAATTGATCGCTGCTTATCACTTCTTTTGTGGTAGGTACAGTTATTCCAGATAGGGGAATGGGTAGGTTAAGTTATTCCAGGGAGGGGAATGCTTATGGGCAAGGCATTATGCTTGATCGGAGGCGGATGAAGTGGCAAAAAAGGCTCGGCCTACACCATGACCATGCCAATCGTCAACCCAAAGTGAATATGAGCCACACAGGTTGGTTGAAATAGCGCAACATGAATGATGGAACCTGGATCCAAGCGTCCCAGGATGCATTGCAGCGAAAACGTTCAACAATGTTCAGCGTGACCAATGTTTCTATCTTGGAAAATGAAATTGCATGCTGTATGGAGTGTTTTTGACATATCTTGTCTCAGGATTTGCTTGCAGTCCTACCATATCCCACAAAATGCAGAAGTGCAGTCAATGCAGCTTTTTACCTAAAATGGTAAAAATTGGTCAAAGCCTCATGCGGTTTATTACCTGCCCCTGGAATAACATCAATGGCAATTATAAGAATAATGCTGATAATAATACAAATTTTGTATGTATGTTTTCAGCCCTACAAAACCATAACTATAGAAGTTTAAATTTATACGTAAAGCTAGATATTTGTAGAAATATCTATATTGATATATAACTATCTATTTATATAGCTAGATATATATCTATGCAGTAACATACATTAGATAGATAGATAGATAGATAGATAGATAGATAGACTGTATATAGGACTGCAAGTCTTGCACTTGAAGCAGCTTTATGATGTCATTAAGGCTCGATGGTGACACGCGCACCCGGAACAAGGACCACAGGTTGTTAGCGGCCATTTTTCCATCAGTCTCCACTGGAGCTAGAAGTGAGCAGACAGATACTCCTATAGACGCTGCTGGAGCCAGATCATTTGTCTCTGTGATGGACAACGTTTGAAATTCGCCCTTAAGCGGGAGACGGCAGCCTACAACAGTCAAATTGATCGCTGCTTATCACTTCTTTTGTGGTAGGTACAGTTATTCCAGATAGGGGAATGGGTAGGTTAAGTTATTCCAGGGAGGGGAATGCTTATGGGCAAGGCATTATGCTTGATCGGAGGCGGATGAAGTGGCAAAAAAGGCTCGGCCTACACCATGACCATGCCAATCGTCAACCCAAAGTGAATATGAGCCACACAGGTTGGTTGAAATAGCGCAACATGAATGATGGAACCTGGATCCAAGCGTCCCAGGATGCATTGCAGCGAAAACGTTCAACAATGTTCAGCGTGACCAATGTTTCTATCTTGGAAAATGAAATTGCATGATGTATGGAGTGTTTTTGACATATCTTGTCTCAGGATTTGCTTGCAGTCCTACCATATCCCACAAAATGCAGAACTGCAGTCAATGCAGCTTTTTACCTAAAATGGTAAAAATTGGTCAAAGCCTCATGCGGTTTATTACCTGCCCCTGGAATAACATCAATGGCAATTATAAGAATAATGCTGATAATAATACAAATTTTGTATGTATGTTTTCAGCCCTACAAAACCATAACTATAGAAGTTTAAATTTATACGTAAAGCTAGATATTTGTAGAAATATCTATATTGATATATAACTATCTATTTATATAGCTAGATATATATCTATGCAGTAACATACATTAGATAGATAGATAGATAGATAGATAGATAGACTGTATATAAGCCTGCAAGTCTTGCACTTGAAGCAGCTTTATGATGTCATTAAGGCTCGATGGTGACACGCGCACCCGAAACAAGGACCACAGGTTGTTAGCGGCCATTTTTCCATCAGTCTCCACTGGAGCTAGAAGTGAGCAGACAGATACTCCTATAGACGCTGCTGTAGCCAGATCATTTGTCTCTGTGATGGACAACGTTTGAAATTCGCCCTTAAGCGGGAGACGGCAGCCTACAACAGTCAAATTGATCGCTGCTTATCACTTCTTTTGTGGTAGGTACAGTTATTCCAGATAGGGGAATGGGTAGGTTAAGTTATTCCAGGGAGGGGAATGCTTATGGGCAAGGCATTATGCTTGATCGGAGGCGGATGAAGTGGCAAAAAAGGCTCGGCCTACACCATGACCATGCCAATCGTCAACCCAAAGTGAATATGAGCCACACAGGTTGGTTGAAATAGCGCAACATGAATGATGGAACCTGGATCCAAGCGTCCCAGGATGCATTGCAGCGAAAACGTTCAACAATGTTCAGCGTGACCAATGTTTCTATCTTGGAAAATGAAATTGCATGCTGTATGGAGTGTTTTTGACATATCTTGTCTCAGGATTTGCTTGCAGTCCTACCATATCCCACAAAATGCAGAAGTGCAGTCAATGCAGCTTTTTACCTAAAATGGTAAAAATTGGTCAAAGCCTCATGCGGTTTATTACCTGCCCCTGGAATAACATCATTGGCAATTATAAGAATAATGCTGATAATAATACAAATTTTGTATGTATGTTTTCAGCCCTACAAAACCATAACTATAGAAGTTTAAATTTATACGTAAAGCTAGATATTTGAAGAAATATCTATATTGAGATATAACTATCTATTTATATAGCTAGATATATATCTATGCAGTAACATACATTAGATAGATAGATAGATAGATAGATAGACTGTATATAAGCCTGCAAGTCTTGCACTTGAAGCAGCTTTATGATGTCATTAAGGCTCGATGGTGACACGCGCACCCGAAACAAGGACCACAGGTTGTTAGCGGCCATTTTTCCATCAGTCTCCACTGGAGCTAGAAGTGAGCAGACAGATACTCCTATAGACGCTGCTGGAGCCAGATCATTTGTCTCTGTGATGGACAACGTTTGAAATTCGCCCTTAAGCGGGAGACGGCAGCCTACAACAGTCAAATTGATCGCTGCTTATCACTTCTTTTGTGGTAGGTACAGTTATTCCAGATAGGGGAATGGGTAGGTTAAGTTATTCCAGGGAGGGGAATGCTTATGGGCAAGGCATTATGCTTGATCGGAGGCGGATGAAGTGGCAAAAAAGGCTCGGCCTACACCATGACCATGCCAATCGTCAACCCAAAGTGAATATGAGCCACACAGGTTGGTTGAAATAGCGCAACATGAATGATGGAACCTGGATCCAAGCGTCCCAGGATGCATTGCAGCGAAAACGTTCAACAATGTTCAGCGTGACCAATGTTTCTATCTTGGAAAATGAAATTGCATGATGTATGGAGTGTTTTTGACATATCTTGTCTCAGGATTTGCTTGCAGTCCTACCATATCCCACAAAATGCAGAACTGCAGTCAATGCAGCTTTTTACCTAAAATGGTAAAAATTGGTCAAAGCCTCATGCGGTTTATTACCTGCCCCTGGAATAACATCAATGGCAATTATAAGAATAATGCTGATAATAATACAAATTTTGTATGTATGTTTTCAGCCCTACAAAACCATAACTATAGAAGTTTAAATTTATACGTAAAGCTAGATATTTGTAGAAATATCTATATTGATATATAACTATCTATTTATATAGCTAGATATATATCTATGCAGTAACATACATTAGATAGATAGATAGATAGATAGATAGATAGACTGTATATAAGCCTGCAAGTCTTGCACTTGAAGCAGCTTTATGATGTCATTAAGGCTCGATGGTGACACGCGCACCCGAAACAAGGACCACAGGTTGTTAGCGGCCATTTTTCCATCAGTCTCCACTGGAGCTAGAAGTGAGCAGACAGATACTCCTATAGACGCTGCTGTAGCCAGATCATTTGTCTCTGTGATGGACAACGTTTGAAATTCGCCCTTAAGCGGGAGACGGCAGCCTACAACAGTCAAATTGATCGCTGCTTATCACTTCTTTTGTGGTAGGTACAGTTATTCCAGATAGGGGAATGGGTAGGTTAAGTTATTCCAGGGAGGGGAATGCTTATGGGCAAGGCATTATGCTTGATCGGAGGCGGATGAAGTGGCAAAAAAGGCTCGGCCTACACCATGACCATGCCAATCGTCAACCCAAAGTGAATATGAGCCACACAGGTTGGTTGAAATAGCGCAACATGAATGATGGAACCTGGATCCAAGCGTCCCAGGATGCATTGCAGCGAAAACGTTCAACAATGTTCAGCGTGACCAATGTTTCTATCTTGGAAAATGAAATTGCATGCTGTATGGAGTGTTTTTGACATATCTTGTCTCAGGATTTGCTTGCAGTCCTACCATATCCCACAAAATGCAGAAGTGCAGTCAATGCAGCTTTTTACCTAAAATGGTAAAAATTGGTCAAAGCCTCATGCGGTTTATTACCTGCCCCTGGAATAACATCATTGGCAATTATAAGAATAATGCTGATAATAATACAAATTTTGTATGTATGTTTTCAGCCCTACAAAACCATAACTATAGAAGTTTAAATTTATACGTAAAGCTAGATATTTGAAGAAATATCTATATTGAGATATAACTATCTATTTATATAGCTAGATATATATCTATGCAGTAACATACATTAGATAGATAGATAGATAGATAGATAGACTGTATATAAGCCTGCAAGTCTTGCACTTGAAGCAGCTTTATGATGTCATTAAGGCTCGATGGTGACACGCGCACCCGAAACAAGGACCACAGGTTGTTAGCGGCCATTTTTCCATCAGTCTCCACTGGAGCTAGAAGTGAGCAGACAGATACTCCTATAGACGCTGCTGGAGCCAGATCATTTGTCTCTGTGATGGACAACGTTTGAAATTCGCCCTTAAGCGGGAGACGGCAGCCTACAACAGTCAAATTGATCGCTGCTTATCACTTCTTTTGTGGTAGGTACAGTTATTCCAGATAGGGGAATGGGTAGGTTAAGTTATTCCAGGGAGGGGAATGCTTATGGGCAAGGCATTATGCTTGATCGGAGGCGGATGAAGTGGCAAAAAAGGCTCGGCCT
Organism: Eleutherodactylus coqui; assembly: GCF_035609145.1. Taxonomy (NCBI): domain Eukaryota; kingdom Metazoa; phylum Chordata; class Amphibia; order Anura; family Eleutherodactylidae; genus Eleutherodactylus; species Eleutherodactylus coqui. The sequence continues at coordinate 105,764,612 of NC_089849.1, forward strand.
ACACCATGACCATGCCAATCGTCAACCCAAAGTGAATATGAGCCACACAGGTTGGTTGAAATAGCGCAACATGAATGATGGAACCTGGATCCAAGCGTCCCAGGATGCATTGCAGCGAAAACGTTCAACAATGTTCAGCGTGACCAATGTTTCTATCTTGGAAAATGAAATTGCATGCTGTATGGAGTGTTTTTGACATATCTTGTCTCAGGATTTGCTTGCAGTCCTACCATATCCCACAAAATGCAGAAGTGCAGTCAATGCAGCTTTTTACCTAAAATGGTAAAAATTGGTCAAAGCCTCATGCGGTTTATTACCTGCCCCTGGAATAACATCAATGGCAATTATAAGAATAATGCTGATAATAATACAAATTTTGTATGTATGTTTTCAGCCCTACAAAACCATAACTATAGAAGTTTAAATTTATACGTAAAGCTAGATATTTGTAGAAATATCTATATTGATATATAACTATCTATTTATATAGCTAGATATATATCTATGCAGTAACATACATTAGATAGATAGATAGATAGATAGATAGACTGTATATAAGACTGCAAGTCTTGCACTTGAAGCAGCTTTATGATGTCATTAAGGCTCGATGGTGACACGCGCACCCGGAACAAGGACCACAGGTTGTTAGCGGCCATTTTTCCATCAGTCTCCACTGGAGCTAGAAGTGAGCAGACAGATACTCCTATAGACGCTGCTGGAGCCAGATCATTTGTCTCTGTGATGGACAACGTTTGAAATTCGCCCTTAAGCGGGAGACGGCAGCCTACAACAGTCAAATTGATCGCTGCTTATCACTTCTTTTGTGGTAGGTACAGTTATTCCAGATAGGGGAATGGGTAGGTTAAGTTATTCCAGGGAGGGGAATGCTTATGGGCAAGGCATTATGCTTGATCGGAGGCGGATGAAGTGGCAAAAAAGGCTCGGCCTACACCATGACCATGCCAATCGTCAACCCAAAGTGAATATGAGCCACACAGGTTGGTTGAAATAGCGCAACATGAATGATGGAACCTGGATCCAAGCGTCCCAGGATGCATTGCAGCGAAAACGTTCAACAATGTTCAGCGTGACCAATGTTTCTATCTTGGAAAATGAAATTGCATGCTGTATGGAGTGTTTTTGACATATCTTGTCTCAGGATTTGCTTGCAGTCCTACCATATCCCACAAAATGCAGAAGTGCAGTCAATGCAGCTTTTTACCTAAAATGGTAAAAATTGGTCAAAGCCTCATGCGGTTTATTACCTGCCCCTGGAATAACATCAATGGCAATTATAAGAATAATGCTGATAATAATACAAATTTTGTATGTATGTTTTCAGCCCTACAAAACCATAACTATAGAAGTTTAAATTTATACGTAAAGCTAGATATTTGTAGAAATATCTATATTGATATATAACTATCTATTTATATAGCTAGATATATATCTATGCAGTAACATACATTAGATAGATAGATAGATAGATAGATAGATAGATAGATAGATAGATAGACTGTATATAAGCCTGCAAGTCTTGCACTTGAAGCAGCTTTATGATGTCATTAAGGCTCGATGGTGACACGCGCACCCGAAACAAGGACCACAGGTTGTTAGCGGCCATTTTTCCATCAGTCTCCACTGGAGCTAGAAGTGAGCAGACAGATACTCCTATAGACGCTGCTGTAGCCAGATCATTTGTCTCTGTGATGGACAACGTTTGAAATTCGCCCTTAAGCGGGAGACGGCAGCCTACAACAGTCAAATTGATCGCTGCTTATCACTTCTTTTGTGGTAGGTACAGTTATTCCAGATAGGGGAATGGGTAGGTTAAGTTATTCCAGGGAGGGGAATGCTTATGGGCAAGGCATTATGCTTGATCGGAGGCGGATGAAGTGGCAAAAAAGGCTCGGCCTACACCATGACCATGCCAATCGTCAACCCAAAGTGAATATGAGCCACACAGGTTGGTTGAAATAGCGCAACATGAATGATGGAACCTGGATCCAAGCGTCCCAGGATGCATTGCAGCGAAAACGTTCAACAATGTTCAGCGTGACCAATGTTTCTATCTTGGAAAATGAAATTGCATGCTGTATGGAGTGTTTTTGACATATCTTGTCTCAGGATTTGCTTGCAGTCCTACCATATCCCACAAAATGCAGAAGTGCAGTCAATGCAGCTTTTTACCTAAAATGGTAAAAATTGGTCAAAGCCTCATGCGGTTTATTACCTGCCCCTGGAATAACATCATTGGCAATTATAAGAATAATGCTGATAATAATACAAATTTTGTATGTATGTTTTCAGCCCTACAAAACCATAACTATAGAAGTTTAAATTTATACGTAAAGCTAGATATTTGTAGAAATATCTATATTGATATATAACTATCTATTTATATAGCTAGATATATATCTATGCAGTAACATACATTAGATAGATAGATAGATAGACTGTATATAAGCCTGCAAGTCTTGCACTTGAAGCAGCTTTATGATGTCATTAAGGCTCGATGGTGACACGCGCACCCGAAACAAGGACCACAGGTTGTTAGCGGCCATTTTTCCATCAGTCTCCACTGGAGCTAGAAGTGAGCAGACAGATACTCCTATAGACGCTGCTGGAGCCAGATCATTTGTCTCTGTGATGGACAACGTTTGAAATTCGCCCTTAAGCGGGAGACGGCAGCCTACAACAGTCAAATTGATCGCTGCTTATCACTTCTTTTGTGGTAGGTACAGTTATTCCAGATAGGGGAATGGGTAGGTTAAGTTATTCCAGGGAGGGGAATGCTTATGGGCAAGGCATTATGCTTGATCGGAGGCGGATGAAGTGGCAAAAAAGGCTCGGCCTACACCATGACCATGCCAGTCGTCAACCCAAAGTGAATATGAGCCACACAGGTTGGTTGAAATAGCGCAACATGAATGATGGAACCTGGATCCAAGCGTCCCAGGATGCATTGCAGCGAAAACGTTCAACAATGTTCAGCGTGACCAATGTTTCTATCTTGGAAAATGAAATTGCATGATGTATGGAGTGTTTTTGACATATCTTGTCTCAGGATTTGCTTGCAGTCCTACCATATCCCACAAAATGCAGAAGTGCAGTCAATGCAGCTTTTTACCTAAAATGGTAAAAATTGGTCAAAGCCTCATGCGGTTTATTACCTGCCCCTGGAATAACATCAATGGCAATTATAAGAATAATGCTGATAATAGTACAAATTTTGTATGTATGTTTTCAGCCCTACAAAACCATAACTATAGAAGTTTAAATTTATACGTAAAGCTAGATATTTGTAGAAATATCTATATTGATATATAACTATCTATTTATATAGCTAGATATATATCTATGCAGTAACATACATTAGATAGATAGATAGATAGACTGTATATAAGCCTGCAAGTCTTGCACTTGAAGCAGCTTTATGATGTCATTAAGGCTCGATGGTGACACGCGCACCCGGAACAAGGACCACAGGTTGTTAGCGGCCATTTTTCCATCAGTCTCCACTGGAGCTAGAAGTGAGCAGACAGATACTCCTATAGACGCTGCTGTAGCCAGATCATTTGTCTCTGTGATGGACAACGTTTGAAATTCGCCCTTAAGCGGGAGACGGCAGCCTACAACAGTCAAATTGATCGCTGCTTATCACTTCTTTTGTGGTAGGTACAGTTATTCCAGATAGGGGAATGGGTAGGTTAAGTTATTCCAGGGAGGGGAATGCTTATGGGCAAGGCATTATGCTTGATCGGAGGCGGATGAAGTGGCAAAAAAGGCTCGGCCTACACCATGACCATGCCAGTCGTCAACCCAAAGTGAATATGAGCCACACAGGTTGGTTGAAATAGCGCAACATGAATGATGGAACCTGGATCCAAGCGTCCCAGGATGCATTGCAGCGAAAACGTTCAACAATGTTCAGCGTGACCAATGTTTCTATCTTGGAAAATGAAATTGCATGCTGTATGGAGTGTTTTTGACATATCTTGTCTCAGGATTTGCTTGCAGTCCTACCATATCCCACAAAATGCAGAAGTGCAGTCAATGCAGCTTTTTACCTAAAATGGTAAAAATTGGTCAAAGCCTCATGCGGTTTATTACCTGCCCCTGGAATAACATCATTGGCAATTATAAGAATAATGCTGATAATAATTCAAATTTTGTATGTATGTTTTCAGCCCTACAAAACCATAACTATAGAAGTTTAAATTTATACGTAAAGCTAGATATTTGTAGAAATATCTATATTGATATATAACTATCTATTTATATAGCTAGATATATATCTATGCAGTAACATACATTAGATAGATAGATAGATAGATAGACTGTATATAAGCCTGCAAGTCTTGCACTTGAAGCAGCTTTATGATGTCATTAAGGCTCGATGGTGACACGCGCACCCGGAACAAGGACCACAGGTTGTTAGCGGCCATTTTTCCATCAGTCTCCACTGGAGCTAGAAGTGAGCAGACAGATACTCCTATAGACGCTGCTGGAGCCAGATCATTTGTCTCTGTGATGGACAACGTTTGAAATTCGCCCTTAAGCGGGAGACGGCAGCCTACAACAGTCAAATTGATCGCTGCTTATCACTTCTTTTGTGGTAGGTACAGTTATTCCAGATAGGGGAATGGGTAGGTTAAGTTATTCCAGGGAGGGGAATGCTTATGGGCAAGGCATTATGCTTGATCGGAGGCGGATGAAGTGGCAAAAAAGGCTCGGCCTACACCATGACCATGCCAATCGTCAACCCAAAGTGAATATGAGCCACACAGGTTGGTTGAAATAGCGCAACATGAATGATGGAACCTGGATCCAAGCGTCCCAGGATGCATTGCAGCGAAAACGTTCAACAATGTTCAGCGTGACCAATGTTTCTATCTTGGAAAATGAAATTGCATGATGTATGGAGTGTTTTTGACATATCTTGTCTCAGGATTTGCTTGCAGTCCTACCATATCCCACAAAATGCAGAAGTGCAGTCAATGCAGCTTTTTACCTAAAATGGTAAAAATTGGTCAAAGCCTCATGCGGTTTATTACCTGCCCCTGGAATAACATCAATGGCAATTATAAGAATAATGCTGATAATAGTACAAATTTTGTATGTATGTTTTCAGCCCTACAAAACCATAACTATAGAAGTTTAAATTTATACGTAAAGCTAGATATTTGTAGAAATATCTATATTGATATATAACTATCTATTTATATAGCTAGATATATATCTATGCAGTAACATACATTAGATAGATAGATAGATAGACTGTATATAAGCCTGCAAGTCTTGCACTTGAAGCAGCTTTATGATGTCATTAAGGCTCGATGGTGACACGCGCACCCGGAACAAGGACCACAGGTTGTTAGCGGCCATTTTTCCATCAGTCTCCACTGGAGCTAGAAGTGAGCAGACAGATACTCCTATAGACGCTGCTGTAGCCAGATCATTTGTCTCTGTGATGGACAACGTTTGAAATTCGCCCTTAAGCGGGAGACGGCAGCCTACAACAGTCAAATTGATCGCTGCTTATCACTTCTTTTGTGGTAGGTACAGTTATTCCAGATAGGGGAATGGGTAGGTTAAGTTATTCCAGGGAGGGGAATGCTTATGGGCAAGGCATTATGCTTGATCGGAGGCGGATGAAGTGGCAAAAAAGGCTCGGCCTACACCATGACCATGCCAATCGTCAACCCAAAGTGAATATGAGCCACACAGGTTGGTTGAAATAGTGCAACATGAATGATGGAACCTGGATCCAAGCGTCCCAGGATGCATTGCAGCGAAAACGTTCAACAATGTTCAGCGTGACCAATGTTTCTATCTTGGAAAATGAAATTGCATGCTGTATGGAATGTTTTTGACATATCTTGTCTCAGGATTTGCTTGCAGTCCTACCATATCCCACAAAATGCAGAAGTGCAGTCAATGCAGCTTTTTACCTAAAATGGTAAAAATTGGTCAAAGCCTCATGCGGTTTATTACCTGCCCCTGGAATAACATCATTGGCAATTATAAGAATAATGCTGATAATAATACAAATTTTGTATGTATGTTTTCAGCCCTACAAAACCATAACTATAGAAGTTTAAATTTATACGTAAAGCTAGATATTTGTAGAAATATCTATATTGATATATAACTATCTATTTATATAGCTAGATATATATCTATGCAGTAACATACATTAGATAGATAGATAGATAGACTGTATATAAGCCTGCAAGTCTTGCACTTGAAGCAGCTTTATGATGTCATTAAGGCTCGATGGTGACACGCGCACCCGGAACAAGGACCACAGGTTGTTAGCGGCCATTTTTCCATCAGTCTCCACTGGAGCTAGAAGTGAGCAGACAGATACTCGTATAGACGCTGCTGGAGCCAGATCATTTGTCTCTGTGATGGACAACGTTTGAAATTCGCCCTTAAGCGGGAGACGGCAGCCTACAACAGTCAAATTGATCGCTGCTTATCACTTCTTTTGTGGTAGGTACAGTTATTCCAGATAGGGGAATGGGTAGGTTAAGTTATTCCAGGGAGGGGAATGCTTATGGGCAAGGCATTATGCTTGATCGGAGGCGGATGAAGTGGCAAAAAAGGCTCGGCCTACACCATGACCATGCCAATCGTCAACCCAAAGTGAATATGAGCCACACAGGTTGGTTGAAATAGCGCAACATGAATGATGGAACCTGGATCCAAGCGTCCCAGGATGCATTGCAGCGAAAACGTTCAACAATGTTCAGCGTGACCAATGTTTCTATCTTGGAAAATGAAATTGCATGCTGTATGGAGTGTTTTTGACATATCTTGTCTCAGGATTTGCTTGCAGTCCTACCATATCCCACAAAATGCAGAAGTGCAGTCAATGCAGCTTTTTACCTAAAATGGTAAAAATTGGTCAAAGCCTCATGCGGTTTATTACCTGCCCCTGGAATAACATATAAGAATAATGCTGATAATAATACAAATTTTGTATGTATGTTTTCAGCCCTACAAAACCATAACTATAGAAGTTTAAATTTATACGTAAAGCTAGATATTTGTAGAAATATCTATATTGATATATAACTATCTATTTATATAGCTAGATATATATCTATGCAGTAACATACATTAGATAGATAGATAGATAGACTGTATATAAGCCTGCAAGTCTTGCACTTGAAGCAGCTTTATGATGTCATTAAGGCTCGATGGTGACACGCGCACCCGGAACAAGGACCACAGGTTGTTAGCGGCCATTTTTCCATCAGTCTCCACTGGAGCTAGAAGTGAGCAGACAGATACTCCTATAGACGCTGCTGGAGCCAGATCATTTGTCTCTGTGATGGACAACGTTTGAAATTCGCCCTTAAGCGGGAGACGGCAGCCTACAACAGTCAAATTGATCGCTGCTTATCACTTCTTTTGTGGTAGGTACAGTTATTCCAGATAGGGGAATGGGTAGGTTAAGTTATTCCAGGGAGGGGAATGCTTATGGGCAAGGCATTATGCTTGATCGGAGGCGGATGAAGTGGCAAAAAAGGCTCGGCCTACACCATGACCATGCCAATCGTCAACCCAAAGTGAATATGAGCCACACAGGTTGGTTGAAATAGCGCAACATGAATGATGGAACCTGGATCCAAGCGTCCCAGGATGCATTGCAGCGAAAACGTTCAACAATGTTCAGCGTGACCAATGTTTCTATCTTGGAAAATGAAATTGCATGCTGTATGGAGTGTTTTTGACATATCTTGTCTCAGGATTTGCTTGCAGTCCTACCATATCCCACAAAATGCAGAAGTGCAGTCAATGCAGCTTTTTACCTAAAATGGTAAAAATTGGTCAAAGCCTCATGCGGTTTATTACCTGCCCCTGGAATAACATATAAGAATAATGCTGATAATAATACAAATTTTGTATGTATGTTTTCAGCCCTACAAAACCATAACTATAGAAGTTTAAATTTATACGTAAAGCTAGATATTTGTAGAAATATCTATATTGATATATAACTATCTATTTATATAGCTAGATATATATCTATGCAGTAACATACATTAGATAGATAGATAGATAGACTGTATATAAGCCTGCAAGTCTTGCACTTGAAGCAGCTTTATGATGTCATTAAGGCTCGATGGTGACACGCGCACCCGGAACAAGGACCACAGGTTGTTAGCGGCCATTTTTCCATCAGTCTCCACTGGAGCTAGAAGTGAGCAGACAGATACTCCTATAGACGCTGCTGGAGCCAGATCATTTGTCTCTGTGATGGACAACGTTTGAAATTCGCCCTTAAGCGGGAGACGGCAGCCTACAACAGTCAAATTGATCGCTGCTTATCACTTCTTTTGTGGTAGGTACAGTTATTCCAGATAGGGGAATGGGTAGGTTAAGTTATTCCAGGGAGGGGAATGCTTATGGGCAAGTCATTATGCTTGATCGGAGGCGGATGAAGTGGCAAAAAAGGCTCGGCCTACACCATGACCATGCCAATCGTCAACCCAAAGTGAATATGAGCCACACAGGTTGGTTGAAATAGCGCAACATGAATGATGGAACCTGGATCCAAGCGTCCCAGGATGCATTGCAGCGAAAACGTTCAACAATGTTCAGCGTGACCAATGTTTCTATCTTGGAAAATGAAATTGCATGATGTATGGAGTGTTTTTGACATATCTTGTCTCAGGATTTGCTTGCAGTCCTACCATCTCCCACAAAATGCAGAAGTGCAGTCAATGCAGCTTTTTACCTAAAATGGTAAAAATTGGTCAAAGCCTCATGCGGTTTATTACCTGCCCCTGGAATAACATCAATGGCAATTATAAGAATAATGCTGATAATAGTACAAATTTTGTATGTATGTTTTCAGCCCTACAAAACCATAACTATAGAAGTTTAAATTTATACGTAAAGCTAGATATTTGTAGAAATATCTATATTGATATATAACTATCTATTTATATAGCTAGATATATATCTATGCAGTAACATACATTAGATAGATAGATAGATAGATAGATAGACTGTATATAAGCCTGCAAGTCTTGCACTTGAAGCAGCTTTATGATGTCATTAAGGCTCGATGGTGACACGCGCACCCGAAACAAGGACCACAGGTTGTTAGCGGCCATTTTTCCATCAGTCTCCACTGGAGCTAGAAGTGAGCAGACAGATACTCCTATAGACGCTGCTGTAGCCAGATCATTTGTCTCTGTGATGGACAACGTTTGAAATTCGCCCTTAAGCGGGAGACGGCAGCCTACAACAGTCAAATTGATCGCTGCTTATCACTTCTTTTGTGGTAGGTACAGTTATTCCAGATAGGGGAATGGGTAGGTTAAGTTATTCCAGGGAGGGGAATGCTTATGGGCAAGGCATTATGCTTGATCGGAGGCGGATGAAGTGGCAAAAAAGGCTCGGCCTACACCATGACCATGCCAATCGTCAACCCAAAGTGAATATGAGCCACACAGGTTGGTTGAAATAGCGCAACATGAATGATGGAACCTGGATCCAAGCGTCCCAGGATGCATTGCAGCGAAAACGTTCAACAATGTTCAGCGTGACCAATGTTTCTATCTTGGAAAATGAAATTGCATGCTGTATGGAGTGTTTTTGACATATCTTGTCTCAGGATTTGCTTGCAGTCCTACCATATCCCACAAAATGCAGAAGTGCAGTCAATGCAGCTTTTTACCTAAAATGGTAAAAATTGGTCAAAGCCTCATGCGGTTTATTACCTGCCCCTGGAATAACATCAATGGCAATTATAAGAATAATGCTGATAATAATACAAATTTTGTATGTATGTTTTCAGCCCTACAAAACCATAACTATAGAAGTTTAAATTTATACGTAAAGCTAGATATTTGTAGAAATATCTATATTGATATATAACTATCTATTTATATAGCTAGATATATATCTATGCAGTAACATACATTAGATAGATAGATAGATAGATAGACTGTATATAAGACTGCAAGTCTTGCACTTGAAGCAGCTTTATGATGTCATTAAGGCTCGATGGTGACACGCGCACCCGGAACAAGGACCACAGGTTGTTAGCGGCCATTTTTCCATCAGTCTCCACTGGAGCTAGAAGTGAGCAGACAGATACTCCTATAGACGCTGCTGGAGCCAGATCATTTGTCTCTGTGATGGACAACGTTTGAAATTCGCCCTTAAGCGGGAGACGGCAGCCTACAACAGTCAAATTGATCGCTGCTTATCACTTCTTTTGTGGTAGGTACAGTTATTCCAGATAGGGGAATGGGTAGGTTAAGTTATTCCAGGGAGGGGAATGCTTATGGGCAAGGCATTATGCTTGATCGGAGGCGGATGAAGTGGCAAAAAAGGCTCGGCCTACACCATGACCATGCCAATCGTCAACCCAAAGTGAATATGAGCCACACAGGTTGGTTGAAATAGCGCAACATGAATGATGGAACCTGGATCCAAGCGTCCCAGGATGCATTGCAGCGAAAACGTTCAACAATGTTCAGCGTGACCAATGTTTCTATCTTGGAAAATGAAATTGCATGATGTATGGAGTGTTTTTGACATATCTTGTCTCAGGATTTGCTTGCAGTCCTACCATATCCCACAAAATGCAGAAGTGCAGTCAATGCAGCTTTTTACCTAAAATGGTAAAAATTGGTCAAAGCCTCATGCGGTTTATTACCTGCCCCTGGAATAACATCAATGGCAATTATAAGAATAATGCTGATAATAATACAAATTTTGTATGTATGTTTTCAGCCCTACAAAACCATAACTATAGAAGTTTAAATTTATACGTAAAGCTAGATATTTGTAGAAATATCTATATTGATATATAACTATCTATTTATATAGCTAGATATATATCTATGCAGTAACATACATTAGATAGATAGATAGATAGATAGATAGATAGATAGATAGACTGTATATAAGCCTGCAAGTCTTGCACTTGAAGCAGCTTTATGATGTCATTAAGGCTCGATGGTGACACGCGCACCCGAAACAAGGACCACAGGTTGTTAGCGGCCATTTTTCCATCAGTCTCCACTGGAGCTAGAAGTGAGCAGACAGATACTCCTATAGACGCTGCTGTAGCCAGATCATTTGTCTCTGTGATGGACAACGTTTGAAATTCGCCCTTAAGCGGGAGACGGCAGCCTACAACAGTCAAATTGATCGCTGCTTATCACTTCTTTTGTGGTAGGTACAGTTATTCCAGATAGGGGAATGGGTAGGTTAAGTTATTCCAGGGAGGGGAATGCTTATGGGCAAGGCATTATGCTTGATCGGAGGCGGATGAAGTGGCAAAAAAGGCTCGGCCTACACCATGACCATGCCAATCGTCAACCCAAAGTGAATATGAGCCACACAGGTTGGTTGAAATAGCGCAACATGAATGATGGAACCTGGATCCAAGCGTCCCAGGATGCATTGCAGCGAAAACGTTCAACAATGTTCAGCGTGACCAATGTTTCTATCTTGGAAAATGAAATTGCATGCTGTATGGAGTGTTTTTGACATATCTTGTCTCAGGATTTGCTTGCAGTCCTACCATATCCCACAAAATGCAGAAGTGCAGTCAATGCAGCTTTTTACCTAAAATGGTAAAAATTGGTCAAAGCCTCATGCGGTTTATTACCTGCCCCTGGAATAACATCATTGGCAATTATAAGAATAATGCTGATAATAATACAAATTTTGTATGTATGTTTTCAGCCCTACAAAACCATAACTATAGAAGTTTAAATTTATACGTAAAGCTAGATATTTGTAGAAATATCTATATTGATATATAACTATCTATTTATATAGCTAGATATATATCTATGCAGTAACATACATTAGATAGATAGATAGATAGATAGACTGTATATAAGCCTGCAAGTCTTGCACTTGAAGCAGCTTTATGATGTCATTAAGGCTCGATGGTGACACGCGCACCCGAAACAAGGACCACAGGTTGTTAGCGGCCATTTTTCCATCAGTCTCCACTGGAGCTAGAAGTGAGCAGACAGATACTCCTATAGACGCTGCTGGAGCCAGATCATTTGTCTCTGTGATGGACAACGTTTGAAATTCGCCCTTAAGCGGGAGACGGCAGCCTACAACAGTCAAATTGATCGCTGCTTATCACTTCTTTTGTGGTAGGTACAGTTATTCCAGATAGGGGAATGGGTAGGTTAAGTTATTCCAGGGAGGGGAATGCTTATGGGCAAGGCATTATGCTTGATCGGAGGCGGATGAAGTGGCAAAAAAGGCTCGGCCTACACCATGACCATGCCAATCGTCAACCCAAAGTGAATATGAGCCACACAGGTTGGTTGAAATAGCGCAACATGAATGATGGAACCTGGATCCAAGCGTCCCAGGATGCATTGCAGCGAAAACGTTCAACAATGTTCAGCGTGACCAATGTTTCTATCTTGGAAAATGAAATTGCATGCTGTATGGAGTGTTTTTGACATATCTTGTCTCAGGATTTGCTTGCAGTCCTACCATATCCCACAAAATGCAGAAGTGCAGTCAATGCAGCTTTTTACCTAAAATGGTAAAAATTGGTCAAAGCCTCATGCGGTTTATTACCTGCCCCTGGAATAACATCATTGGCAATTATAAGAATAATGCTGATAATAATACAAATTTTGTATGTATGTTTTCAGCCCTACAAAACCATAACTATAGAAGTTTAAATTTATACGTAAAGCTAGATATTTGTAGAAATATCTATATTGATATATAACTATCTATTTATATAGCTAGATATATATCTATGCAGTAACATACATTAGATAGATAGATAGATAGATAGACTGTATATAAGCCTGCAAGTCTTGCACTTGAAGCAGCTTTATGATGTCATTAAGGCTCGATGGTGACACGCGCACCCGGAACAAGGACCACAGGTTGTTAGCGGCCATTTTTCCATCAGTCTCCACTGGAGCTAGAAGTGAGCAGACAGATACTCCTATAGACTCTGCTGGAGCCAGATCATTTGTCTCTGTGATGGACAACGTTTGAAATTCGCCCTTAAGCGGGAGACGGCAGCCTACAACAGTCAAATTGATCGCTGCTTATCACTTCTTTTGTGGTAGGTACAGTTATTCCAGATAGGGGAATGGGTAGGTTAAGTTATTCCAGGGAGGGGAATGCTTATGGGCAAGGCATTATGCTTGATCGGAGGCGGATGAAGTGGCAAAAAAGGCTCGGCCTACACCATGACCATGCCAGTCGTCAACCCAAAGTGAATATGAGCCACACAGGTTGGTTGAAATAGCGCAACATGAATGATGGAACCTGGATCCAAGCGTCCCAGGATGCATTGCAGCGAAAACGTTCAACAATGTTCAGCGTGACCAATGTTTCTATCTTGGAAAATGAAATTGCATGCTGTATGGAGTGTTTTTGACATATCTTGTCTCAGGATTTGCTTGCAGTCCTACCATATCCCACAAAATGCAGAAGTGCAGTCAATGCAGCTTTTTACCTAAAATGGTAAAAATTGGTCAAAGCCTCATGCGGTTTATTACCTGCCCCTGGAATAACATCATTGGCAATTATAAGAATAATGCTGATAATAATTCAAATTTTGTATGTATGTTTTCAGCCCTACAAAACCATAACTATAGAAGTTTAAATTTATACGTAAAGCTAGATATTTGTAGAAATATCTATATTGATATATAACTATCTATTTATATAGCTAGATATATATCTATGCAGTAACATACATTAGATAGATAGATAGATAGATAGACTGTATATAAGCCTGCAAGTCTTGCACTTGAAGCAGCTTTATGATGTCATTAAGGCTCGATGGTGACACGCGCACCCGGAACAAGGACCACAGGTTGTTAGCGGCCATTTTTCCATCAGTCTCCACTGGAGCTAGAAGTGAGCAGACAGATACTCCTATAGACGCTGCTGGAGCCAGATCATTTGTCTCTGTGATGGACAACGTTTGAAATTCGCCCTTAAGCGGGAGACGGCAGCCTACAACAGTCAAATTGATCGCTGCTTATCACTTCTTTTGTGGTAGGTACAGTTATTCCAGATAGGGGAATGGGTAGGTTAAGTTATTCCAGGGAGGGGAATGCTTATGGGCAAGGCATTATGCTTGATCGGAGGCGGATGAAGTGGCAAAAAAGGCTCGGCCTACACCATGACCATGCCAATCGTCAACCCAAAGTGAATATGAGCCACACAGGTTGGTTGAAATAGCGCAACATGAATGATGGAACCTGGATCCAAGCGTCCCAGGATGCATTGCAGCGAAAACGTTCAACAATGTTCAGCGTGACCAATGTTTCTATCTTGGAAAATGAAATTGCATGATGTATGGAGTGTTTTTGACATATCTTGTCTCAGGATTTGCTTGCAGTCCTACCATATCCCACAAAATGCAGAAGTGCAGTCAATGCAGCTTTTTACCTAAAATGGTAAAAATTGGTCAAAGCCTCATGCGGTTTATTACCTGCCCCTGGAATAACATCAATGGCAATTATAAGAATAATGCTGATAATAGTACAAATTTTGTATGTATGTTTTCAGCCCTACAAAACCATAACTATAGAAGTTTAAATTTATACGTAAAGCTAGATATTTGTAGAAATATCTATATTGATATATAACTATCTATTTATATAGCTAGATATATATCTATGCAGTAACATACATTAGATAGATAGATAGATAGACTGTATATAAGCCTGCAAGTCTTGCACTTGAAGCAGCTTTATGATGTCATTAAGGCTCGATGGTGACACGCGCACCCGGAACAAGGACCACAGGTTGTTAGCGGCCATTTTTCCATCAGTCTCCACTGGAGCTAGAAGTGAGCAGACAGATACTCCTATAGACGCTGCTGTAGCCAGATCATTTGTCTCTGTGATGGACAACGTTTGAAATTCGCCCTTAAGCGGGAGACGGCAGCCTACAACAGTCAAATTGATCGCTGCTTATCACTTCTTTTGTGGTAGGTACAGTTATTCCAGATAGGGGAATGGGTAGGTTAAGTTATTCCAGGGAGGGGAATGCTTATGGGCAAGGCATTATGCTTGATCGGAGGCGGATGAAGTGGCAAAAAAGGCTCGGCCTACACCATGACCATGCCAGTCGTCAACCCAAAGTGAATATGAGCCACACAGGTTGGTTGAAATAGCGCAACATGAATGATGGAACCTGGATCCAAGCGTCCCAGGATGCATTGCAGCGAAAACGTTCAACAATGTTCAGCGTGACCAATGTTTCTATCTTGGAAAATGAAATTGCATGCTGTATGGAGTGTTTTTGACATATCTTGTCTCAGGATTTGCTTGCAGTCCTACCATATCCCACAAAATGCAGAAGTGCAGTCAATGCAGCTTTTTACCTAAAATGGTAAAAATTGGTCAAAGCCTCATGCGGTTTATTACCTGCCCCTGGAATAACATCATTGGCAATTATAAGAATAATGCTGATAATAATTCAAATTTTGTATGTATGTTTTCAGCCCTACAAAACCATAACTATAGAAGTTTAAATTTATACGTAAAGCTAGATATTTGTAGAAATATCTATATTGATATATAACTATCTATTTATATAGCTAGATATATATCTATGCAGTAACATACATTAGATAGATAGATAGATAGATAGACTGTATATAAGCCTGCAAGTCTTGCACTTGAAGCAGCTTTATGATGTCATTAAGGCTCGATGGTGACACGCGCACCCGGAACAAGGACCACAGGTTGTTAGCGGCCATTTTTCCATCAGTCTCCACTGGAGCTAGAAGTGAGCAGACAGATACTCCTATAGACGCTGCTGGAGCCAGATCATTTGTCTCTGTGATGGACAACGTTTGAAATTCGCCCTTAAGCGGGAGACGGCAGCCTACAACAGTCAAATTGATCGCTGCTTATCACTTCTTTTGTGGTAGGTACAGTTATTCCAGATAGGGGAATGGGTAGGTTAAGTTATTCCAGGGAGGGGAATGCTTATGGGCAAGGCATTATGCTTGATCGGAGGCGGATGAAGTGGCAAAAAAGGCTCGGCCTACACCATGACCATGCCAATCGTCAACCCAAAGTGAATATGAGCCACACAGGTTGGTTGAAATAGCGCAACATGAATGATGGAACCTGGATCCAAGCGTCCCAGGATGCATTGCAGCGAAAACGTTCAACAATGTTCAGCGTGACCAATGTTTCTATCTTGGAAAATGAAATTGCATGCTGTATGGAGTGTTTTTGACATATCTTGTCTCAGGATTTGCTTGCAGTCCTACCATATCCCACAAAATGCAGAAGTGCAGTCAATGCAGCTTTTTACCTAAAATGGTAAAAATTGGTCAAAGCCTCATGCGGTTTATTACCTGCCCCTGGAATAACATCATTGGCAATTATAAGAATAATGCTGATAATAATACAAATTTTGTATGTATGTTTTCAGCCCTACAAAACCATAACTATAGAAGTTTAAATTTATACGTAAAGCTAGATATTTGTAGAAATATCTATATTGATATATAACTATCTATTTATATAGCTAGATATATATCTATGCAGTAACATACATTAGATAGATAGATAGATAGATAGATAGACTGTATATAAGCCTGCAAGTCTTGCACTTGAAGCAGCTTTATGATGTCATTAAGGCTCGATGGTGACACGCGCACCCGGAACAAGGACCACAGGTTGTTAGCGGCCATTTTTCCATCAGTCTCCACTGGAGCTAGAAGTGAGCAGACAGATACTCCTATAGACTCTGCTGGAGCCAGATCATTTGTCTCTGTGATGGACAACGTTTGAAATTCGCCCTTAAGCGGGAGACGGCAGCCTACAACAGTCAAATTGATCGCTGCTTATCACTTCTTTTGTGGTAGGTACAGTTATTCCAGATAGGGGAATGGGTAGGTTAAGTTATTCCAGGGAGGGGAATGCTTATGGGCAAGGCATTATGCTTGATCGGAGGCGGATGAAGTGGCAAAAAAGGCTCGGCCTACACCATGACCATGCCAGTCGTCAACCCAAAGTGAATATGAGCCACACAGGTTGGTTGAAATAGCGCAACATGAATGATGGAACCTGGATCCAAGCGTCCCAGGATGCATTGCAGCGAAAACGTTCAACAATGTTCAGCGTGACCAATGTTTCTATCTTGGAAAATGAAATTGCATGCTGTATGGAGTGTTTTTGACATATCTTGTCTCAGGATTTGCTTGCAGTCCTACCATATCCCACAAAATGCAGAAGTGCAGTCAATGCAGCTTTTTACCTAAAATGGTAAAAATTGGTCAAAGCCTCATGCGGTTTATTACCTGCCCCTGGAATAACATCATTGGCAATTATAAGAATAATGCTGATAATAATTCAAATTTTGTATGTATGTTTTCAGCCCTACAAAACCATAACTATAGAAGTTTAAATTTATACGTAAAGCTAGATATTTGTAGAAATATCTATATTGATATATAACTATCTATTTATATAGCTAGATATATATCTATGCAGTAACATACATTAGATAGATAGATAGATAGATAGACTGTATATAAGCCTGCAAGTCTTGCACTTGAAGCAGCTTTATGATGTCATTAAGGCTCGATGGTGACACGCGCACCCGGAACAAGGACCACAGGTTGTTAGCGGCCATTTTTCCATCAGTCTCCACTGGAGCTAGAAGTGAGCAGACAGATACTCCTATAGACGCTGCTGGAGCCAGATCATTTGTCTCTGTGATGGACAACGTTTGAAATTCGCCCTTAAGCGGGAGACGGCAGCCTACAACAGTCAAATTGATCGCTGCTTATCACTTCTTTTGTGGTAGGTACAGTTATTCCAGATAGGGGAATGGGTAGGTTAAGTTATTCCAGGGAGGGGAATGCTTATGGGCAAGGCATTATGCTTGATCGGAGGCGGATGAAGTGGCAAAAAAGGCTCGGCCTACACCATGACCATGCCAATCGTCAACCCAAAGTGAATATGAGCCACACAGGTTGGTTGAAATAGCGCAACATGAATGATGGAACCTGGATCCAAGCGTCCCAGGATGCATTGCAGCGAAAACGTTCAACAATGTTCAGCGTGACCAATGTTTCTATCTTGGAAAATGAAATTGCATGATGTATGGAGTGTTTTTGACATATCTTGTCTCAGGATTTGCTTGCAGTCCTACCATATCCCACAAAATGCAGAAGTGCAGTCAATGCAGCTTTTTACCTAAAATGGTAAAAATTGGTCAAAGCCTCATGCGGTTTATTACCTGCCCCTGGAATAACATCAATGGCAATTATAAGAATAATGCTGATAATAGTACAAATTTTGTATGTATGTTTTCAGCCCTACAAAACCATAACTATAGAAGTTTAAATTTATACGTAAAGCTAGATATTTGTAGAAATATCTATATTGATATATAACTATCTATTTATATAGCTAGATATATATCTATGCAGTAACATACATTAGATAGATAGATAGATAGACTGTATATAAGCCTGCAAGTCTTGCACTTGAAGCAGCTTTATGATGTCATTAAGGCTCGATGGTGACACGCGCACCCGGAACAAGGACCACAGGTTGTTAGCGGCCATTTTTCCATCAGTCTCCACTGGAGCTAGAAGTGAGCAGACAGATACTCCTATAGACGCTGCTGTAGCCAGATCATTTGTCTCTGTGATGGACAACGTTTGAAATTCGCCCTTAAGCGGGAGACGGCAGCCTACAACAGTCAAATTGATCGCTGCTTATCACTTCTTTTGTGGTAGGTACAGTTATTCCAGATAGGGGAATGGGTAGGTTAAGTTATTCCAGGGAGGGGAATGCTTATGGGCAAGGCATTATGCTTGATCGGAGGCGGATGAAGTGGCAAAAAAGGCTCGGCCTACACCATGACCATGCCAGTCGTCAACCCAAAGTGAATATGAGCCACACAGGTTGGTTGAAATAGCGCAACATGAATGATGGAACCTGGATCCAAGCGTCCCAGGATGCATTGCAGCGAAAACGTTCAACAATGTTCAGCGTGACCAATGTTTCTATCTTGGAAAATGAAATTGCATGCTGTATGGAGTGTTTTTGACATATCTTGTCTCAGGATTTGCTTGCAGTCCTACCATATCCCACAAAATGCAGAAGTGCAGTCAATGCAGCTTTTTACCTAAAATGGTAAAAATTGGTCAAAGCCTCATGCGGTTTATTACCTGCCCCTGGAATAACATCATTGGCAATTATAAGAATAATGCTGATAATAATTCAAATTTTGTATGTATGTTTTCAGCCCTACAAAACCATAACTATAGAAGTTTAAATTTATACGTAAAGCTAGATATTTGTAGAAATATCTATATTGATATATAACTATCTATTTATATAGCTAGATATATATCTATGCAGTAACATACATTAGATAGATAGATAGATAGATAGACTGTATATAAGCCTGCAAGTCTTGCACTTGAAGCAGCTTTATGATGTCATTAAGGCTCGATGGTGACACGCGCACCCGGAACAAGGACCACAGGTTGTTAGCGGCCATTTTTCCATCAGTCTCCACTGGAGCTAGAAGTGAGCAGACAGATACTCCTATAGACGCTGCTGGAGCCAGATCATTTGTCTCTGTGATGGACAACGTTTGAAATTCGCCCTTAAGCGGGAGACGGCAGCCTACAACAGTCAAATTGATCGCTGCTTATCACTTCTTTTGTGGTAGGTACAGTTATTCCAGATAGGGGAATGGGTAGGTTAAGTTATTCCAGGGAGGGGAATGCTTATGGGCAAGGCATTATGCTTGATCGGAGGCGGATGAAGTGGCAAAAAAGGCTCGGCCTACACCATGACCATGCCAATCGTCAACCCAAAGTGAATATGAGCCACACAGGTTGGTTGAAATAGCGCAACATGAATGATGGAACCTGGATCCAAGCGTCCCAGGATGCATTGCAGCGAAAACGTTCAACAATGTTCAGCGTGACCAATGTTTCTATCTTGGAAAATGAAATTGCATGATGTATGGAGTGTTTTTGACATATCTTGTCTCAGGATTTGCTTGCAGTCCTACCATATCCCACAAAATGCAGAAGTGCAGTCAATGCAGCTTTTTACCTAAAATGGTAAAAATTGGTCAAAGCCTCATGCGGTTTATTACCTGCCCCTGGAATAACATCAATGGCAATTATAAGAATAATGCTGATAATAGTACAAATTTTGTATGTATGTTTTCAGCCCTACAAAACCATAACTATAAAAGTTTAAATTTATACGTAAAGCTAGATATTTGTAGAAATATCTATATTGATATATAACTATCTATTTATATAGCTAGATATATATCTATGCAGTAACATACATTAGATAGATAGATAGATAGACTGTATATAAGCCTGCAAGTCTTGCACTTGAAGCAGCTTTATGATGTCATTAAGGCTCGATGGTGACACGCGCACCCGGAACAAGGACCACAGGTTGTTAGCGGCCATTTTTCCATCAGTCTCCACTGGAGCTAGAAGTGAGCAGACAGATACTCCTATAGACGCTGCTGTAGCCAGATCATTTGTCTCTGTGATGGACAACGTTTGAAATTCGCCCTTAAGCGGGAGACGGCAGCCTACAACAGTCAAATTGATCGCTGCTTATCACTTCTTTTGTGGTAGGTACAGTTATTCCAGATAGGGGAATGGGTAGGTTAAGTTATTCCAGGGAGGGGAATGCTTATGGGCAAGGCATTATGCTTGATCGGAGGCGGATGAAGTGGCAAAAAAGGCTCGGCCTACACCATGACCATGCCAATCGTCAACCCAAAGTGAATATGAGCCACACAGGTTGGTTGAAATAGTGCAACATGAATGATGGAACCTGGATCCAAGCGTCCCAGGATGCATTGCAGCGAAAACGTTCAACAATGTTCAGCGTGACCAATGTTTCTATCTTGGAAAATGAAATTGCATGCTGTATGGAATGTTTTTGACATATCTTGTCTCAGGATTTGCTTGCAGTCCTACCATATCCCACAAAATGCAGAAGTGCAGTCAATGCAGCTTTTTACCTAAAATGGTAAAAATTGGTCAAAGCCTCATGCGGTTTATTACCTGCCCCTGGAATAACATCATTGGCAATTATAAGAATAATGCTGATAATAATACAAATTTTGTATGTATGTTTTCAGCCCTACAAAACCATAACTATAGAAGTTTAAATTTATACGTAAAGCTAGATATTTGTAGAAATATCTATATTGATATATAACTATCTATTTATATAGCTAGATATATATCTATGCAGTAACATACATTAGATAGATAGATAGATAGACTGTATATAAGCCTGCAAGTCTTGCACTTGAAGCAGCTTTATGATGTCATTAAGGCTCGATGGTGACACGCGCACCCGGAACAAGGACCACAGGTTGTTAGCGGCCATTTTTCCATCAGTCTCCACTGGAGCTAGAAGTGAGCAGACAGATACTCGTATAGACGCTGCTGGAGCCAGATCATTTGTCTCTGTGATGGACAACGTTTGAAATTCGCCCTTAAGCGGGAGACGGCAGCCTACAACAGTCAAATTGATCGCTGCTTATCACTTCTTTTGTGGTAGGTACAGTTATTCCAGATAGGGGAATGGGTAGGTTAAGTTATTCCAGGGAGGGGAATGCTTATGGGCAAGGCATTATGCTTGATCGGAGGCGGATGAAGTGGCAAAAAAGGCTCGGCCTACACCATGACCATGCCAATCGTCAACCCAAAGTGAATATGAGCCACACAGGTTGGTTGAAATAGCGCAACATGAATGATGGAACCTGGATCCAAGCGTCCCAGGATGCATTGCAGCGAAAACGTTCAACAATGTTCAGCGTGACCAATGTTTCTATCTTGGAAAATGAAATTGCATGCTGTATGGAGTGTTTTTGACATATCTTGTCTCAGGATTTGCTTGCAGTCCTACCATATCCCACAAAATGCAGAAGTGCAGTCAATGCAGCTTTTTACCTAAAATGGTAAAAATTGGTCAAAGCCTCATGCGGTTTATTACCTGCCCCTGGAATAACATATAAGAATAATGCTGATAATAATACAAATTTTGTATGTATGTTTTCAGCCCTACAAAACCATAACTATAGAAGTTTAAATTTATACGTAAAGCTAGATATTTGTAGAAATATCTATATTGATATATAACTATCTATTTATATAGCTAGATATATATCTATGCAGTAACATACATTAGATAGATAGATAGATAGACTGTATATAAGCCTGCAAGTCTTGCACTTGAAGCAGCTTTATGATGTCATTAAGGCTCGATGGTGACACGCGCACCCGGAACAAGGACCACAGGTTGTTAGCGGCCATTTTTCCATCAGTCTCCACTGGAGCTAGAAGTGAGCAGACAGATACTCGTATAGACGCTGCTGGAGCCAGATCATTTGTCTCTGTGATGGACAACGTTTGAAATTCGCCCTTAAGCGGGAGACGGCAGCCTACAACAGTCAAATTGATCGCTGCTTATCACTTCTTTTGTGGTAGGTACAGTTATTCCAGATAGGGGAATGGGTAGGTTAAGTTATTCCAGGGAGGGGAATGCTTATGGGCAAGTCATTATGCTTGATCGGAGGCGGATGAAGTGGCAAAAAAGGCTCGGCCTACACCATGACCATGCCAATCGTCAACCCAAAGTGAATATGAGCCACACAGGTTGGTTGAAATAGCGCAACATGAATGATGGAACCTGGATCCAAGCGTCCCAGGATGCATTGCAGCGAAAACGTTCAACAATGTTCAGCGTGACCAATGTTTCTATCTTGGAAAATGAAATTGCATGATGTATGGAGTGTTTTTGACATATCTTGTCTCAGGATTTGCTTGCAGTCCTACCATCTCCCACAAAATGCAGAAGTGCAGTCAATGCAGCTTTTTACCTAAAATGGTAAAAATTGGTCAAAGCCTCATGCGGTTTATTACCTGCCCCTGGAATAACATCAATGGCAATTATAAGAATAATGCTGATAATAGTACAAATTTTGTATGTATGTTTTCAGCCCTACAAAACCATAACTATAGAAGTTTAAATTTATACGTAAAGCTAGATATTTGTAGAAATATCTATATTGATATATAACTATCTATTTATATAGCTAGATATATATCTATGCAGTAACATACATTAGATAGATAGATAGATAGATAGATAGACTGTATATAAGCCTGCAAGTCTTGCACTTGAAGCAGCTTTATGATGTCATTAAGGCTCGATGGTGACACGCGCACCCGAAACAAGGACCACAGGTTGTTAGCGGCCATTTTTCCATCAGTCTCCACTGGAGCTAGAAGTGAGCAGACAGATACTCCTATAGACGCTGCTGTAGCCAGATCATTTGTCTCTGTGATGGACAACGTTTGAAATTCGCCCTTAAGCGGGAGACGGCAGCCTACAACAGTCAAATTGATCGCTGCTTATCACTTCTTTTGTGGTAGGTACAGTTATTCCAGATAGGGGAATGGGTAGGTTAAGTTATTCCAGGGAGGGGAATGCTTATGGGCAAGGCATTATGCTTGATCGGAGGCGGATGAAGTGGCAAAAAAGGCTCGGCCTACACCATGACCATGCCAATCGTCAACCCAAAGTGAATATGAGCCACACAGGTTGGTTGAAATAGCGCAACATGAATGATGGAACCTGGATCCAAGCGTCCCAGGATGCATTGCAGCGAAAACGTTCAACAATGTTCAGCGTGACCAATGTTTCTATCTTGGAAAATGAAATTGCATGCTGTATGGAGTGTTTTTGACATATCTTGTCTCAGGATTTGCTTGCAGTCCTACCATATCCCACAAAATGCAGAAGTGCAGTCAATGCAGCTTTTTACCTAAAATGGTAAAAATTGGTCAAAGCCTCATGCGGTTTATTACCTGCCCCTGGAATAACATCAATGGCAATTATAAGAATAATGCTGATAATAATACAAATTTTGTATGTATGTTTTCAGCCCTACAAAACCATAACTATAGAAGTTTAAATTTATACGTAAAGCTAGATATTTGTAGAAATATCTATATTGATATATAACTATCTATTTATATAGCTAGATATATATCTATGCAGTAACATACATTAGATAGATAGATAGATAGATAGACTGTATATAAGCCTGCAAGTCTTGCACTTGAAGCAGCTTTATGATGTCATTAAGGCTCGATGGTGACACGCGCACCCGGAACAAGGACCACAGGTTGTTAGCGGCCATTTTTCCATCAGTCTCCACTGGAGCTAGAAGTGAGCAGACAGATACTCCTATAGACGCTGCTGGAGCCAGATCATTTGTCTCTGTGATGGACAACGTTTGAAATTCGCCCTTAAGCGGGAGACGGCAGCCTACAACAGTCAAATTGATCGCTGCTTATCACTTCTTTTGTGGTAGGTACAGTTATTCCAGATAGGGGAATGGGTAGGTTAAGTTATTCCAGGGAGGGGAATGCTTATGGGCAAGGCATTATGCTTGATCGGAGGCGGATGAAGTGGCAAAAAAGGCTCGGCCTACACCATGACCATGCCAATCGTCAACCCAAAGTGAATATGAGCCACACAGGTTGGTTGAAATAGCGCAACATGAATGATGGAACCTGGATCCAAGCGTCCCAGGATGCATTGCAGCGAAAACGTTCAACAATGTTCAGCGTGACCAATGTTTCTATCTTGGAAAATGAAATTGCATGCTGTATGGAGTGTTTTTGACATATCTTGTCTCAGGATTTGCTTGCAGTCCTACCATATCCCACAAAATGCAGAAGTGCAGTCAATGCAGCTTTTTACCTAAAATGGTAAAAATTGGTCAAAGCCTCATGCGGTTTATTACCTGCCCCTGGAATAACATCATTGGCAATTATAAGAATAATGCTGATAATAATACAAATTTTGTATGTATGTTTTCAGCCCTACAAAACCATAACTATAGAAGATTAAATTTATACGTAAAGCTAGATATTTGTAGAAATATCTATATTGATATATAACTATCTATTTATATAGCTAGATATATATCTATGCAGTAACATACATTAGATAGATAGATAGATAGATAGATAGATAGATAGACTGTATATAAGCCTGCAAGTCTTGCACTTGAAGCAGCTTTATGATGTCATTAAGGCTCGATGGTGACACGCGCACCCGAAACAAGGACCACAGGTTGTTAGCGGCCATTTTTCCATCAGTCTCCACTGGAGCTAGAAGTGAGCAGACAGATACTCCTATAGACGCTGCTGGAGCCAGATCATTTGTCTCTGTGATGGACAACGTTTGAAATTCGCCCTTAAGCGGGAGACGGCAGCCTACAACAGTCAAATTGATCGCTGCTTATCACTTCTTTTGTGGTAGGTACAGTTATTCCAGATAGGGGAATGGGTAGGTTAAGTTATTCCAGGGAGGGGAATGCTTATGGGCAAGGCATTATGCTTGATCGGAGGCGGATGAAGTGGCAAAAAAGGCTCGGCCTACACCATGACCATGCCAATCGTCAACCCAAAGTGAATATGAGCCACACAGGTTGGTTGAAATAGCGCAACATGAATGATGGAACCTGGATCCAAGCGTCCCAGGATGCATTGCAGCGAAAACGTTCAACAATGTTCAGCGTGACCAATGTTTCTATCTTGGAAAATGAAATTGCATGCTGTATGGAGTGTTTTTGACATATCTTGTCTCAGGATTTGCTTGCAGTCCTACCATATCCCACAAAATGCAGAAGTGCAGTCAATGCAGCTTTTTACCTAAAATGGTAAAAATTGGTCAAAGCCTCATGCGGTTTATTACCTGCCCCTGGAATAACATCAATGGCAATTATAAGAATAATGCTGATAATAATACAAATTTTGTATGTATGTTTTCAGCCCTACAAAACCATAACTATAGAAGTTTAAATTTATACGTAAAGCTAGATATTTGTAGAAATATCTATATTGATATATAACTATCTATTTATATAGCTAGATATATATCTATGCAGTAACATACATTAGATAGATAGATAGATAGATAGATAGACTGTATATAGGACTGCAAGTCTTGCACTTGAAGCAGCTTTATGATGTCATTAAGGCTCGATGGTGACACGCGCACCCGGAACAAGGACCACAGGTTGTTAGCGGCCATTTTTCCATCAGTCTCCACTGGAGCTAGAAGTGAGCAGACAGATACTCCTATAGACGCTGCTGGAGCCAGATCATTTGTCTCTGTGATGGACAACGTTTGAAATTCGCCCTTAAGCGGGAGACGGCAGCCTACAACAGTCAAATTGATCGCTGCTTATCACTTCTTTTGTGGTAGGTACAGTTATTCCAGATAGGGGAATGGGTAGGTTAAGTTATTCCAGGGAGGGGAATGCTTATGGGCAAGGCATTATGCTTGATCGGAGGCGGATGAAGTGGCAAAAAAGGCTCGGCCTACACCATGACCATGCCAATCGTCAACCCAAAGTGAATATGAGCCACACAGGTTGGTTGAAATAGCGCAACATGAATGATGGAACCTGGATCCAAGCGTCCCAGGATGCATTGCAGCGAAAACGTTCAACAATGTTCAGCGTGACCAATGTTTCTATCTTGGAAAATGAAATTGCATGATGTATGGAGTGTTTTTGACATATCTTGTCTCAGGATTTGCTTGCAGTCCTACCATATCCCACAAAATGCAGAAGTGCAGTCAATGCAGCTTTTTACCTAAAATGGTAAAAATTGGTCAAAGCCTCATGCGGTTTATTACCTGCCCCTGGAATAACATCAATGGCAATTATAAGAATAATGCTGATAATAATACAAATTTTGTATGTATGTTTTCAGCCCTACAAAACCATAACTATAGAAGTTTAAATTTATACGTAAAGCTAGATATTTGTAGAAATATCTATATTGATATATAACTATCTATTTATATAGCTAGATATATATCTATGCAGTAACATACATTAGATAGATAGATAGATAGATAGATAGATAGACTGTATATAAGCCTGCAAGTCTTGCACTTGAAGCAGCTTTATGATGTCATTAAGGCTCGATGGTGACACGCGCACCCGAAACAAGGACCACAGGTTGTTAGCGGCCATTTTTCCATCAGTCTCCACTGGAGCTAGAAGTGAGCAGACAGATACTCCTATAGACGCTGCTGTAGCCAGATCATTTGTCTCTGTGATGGACAACGTTTGAAATTCGCCCTTAAGCGGGAGACGGCAGCCTACAACAGTCAAATTGATCGCTGCTTATCACTTCTTTTGTGGTAGGTACAGTTATTCCAGATAGGGGAATGGGTAGGTTAAGTTATTCCAGGGAGGGGAATGCTTATGGGCAAGGCATTATGCTTGATCGGAGGCGGATGAAGTGGCAAAAAAGGCTCGGCCTACACCATGACCATGCCAATCGTCAACCCAAAGTGAATATGAGCCACACAGGTTGGTTGAAATAGCGCAACATGAATGATGGAACCTGGATCCAAGCGTCCCAGGATGCATTGCAGCGAAAACGTTCAACAATGTTCAGCGTGACCAATGTTTCTATCTTGGAAAATGAAATTGCATGCTGTATGGAGTGTTTTTGACATATCTTGTCTCAGGATTTGCTTGCAGTCCTACCATATCCCACAAAATGCAGAAGTGCAGTCAATGCAGCTTTTTACCTAAAATGGTAAAAATTGGTCAAAGCCTCATGCGGTTTATTACCTGCCCCTGGAATAACATCATTGGCAATTATAAGAATAATGCTGATAATAATACAAATTTTGTATGTATGTTTTCAGCCCTACAAAACCATAACTATAGAAGTTTAAATTTATACGTAAAGCTAGATATTTGAAGAAATATCTATATTGAGATATAACTATCTATTTATATAGCTAGATATATATCTATGCAGTAACATACATTAGATAGATAGATAGATAGATAGATAGACTGTATATAAGCCTGCAAGTCTTGCACTTGAAGCAGCTTTATGATGTCATTAAGGCTCGATGGTGACACGCGCACCCGAAACAAGGACCACAGGTTGTTAGCGGCCATTTTTCCATCAGTCTCCACTGGAGCTAGAAGTGAGCAGACAGATACTCCTATAGACGCTGCTGGAGCCAGATCATTTGTCTCTGTGATGGACAACGTTTGAAATTCGCCCTTAAGCGGGAGACGGCAGCCTACAACAGTCAAATTGATCGCTGCTTATCACTTCTTTTGTGGTAGGTACAGTTATTCCAGATAGGGGAATGGGTAGGTTAAGTTATTCCAGGGAGGGGAATGCTTATGGGCAAGGCATTATGCTTGATCGGAGGCGGATGAAGTGGCAAAAAAGGCTCGGCCTACACCATGACCATGCCAATCGTCAACCCAAAGTGAATATGAGCCACACAGGTTGGTTGAAATAGCGCAACATGAATGATGGAACCTGGATCCAAGCGTCCCAGGATGCATTGCAGCGAAAACGTTCAACAATGTTCAGCGTGACCAATGTTTCTATCTTGGAAAATGAAATTGCATGCTGTATGGAGTGTTTTTGACATATCTTGTCTCAGGATTTGCTTGCAGTCCTACCATATCCCACAAAATGCAGAAGTGCAGTCAATGCAGCTTTTTACCTAAAATGGTAAAAATTGGTCAAAGCCTCATGCGGTTTATTACCTGCCCCTGGAATAACATCAATGGCAATTATAAGAATAATGCTGATAATAATACAAATTTTGTATGTATGTTTTCAGCCCTACAAAACCATAACTATAGAAGTTTAAATTTATACGTAAAGCTAGATATTTGTAGAAATATCTATATTGATATATAACTATCTATTTATATAGCTAGATATATATCTATGCAGTAACATACATTAGATAGATAGATAGATAGATAGACTGTATATAAGACTGCAAGTCTTGCACTTGAAGCAGCTTTATGATGTCATTAAGGCTCGATGGTGACACGCGCACCCGGAACAAGGACCACAGGTTGTTAGCGGCCATTTTTCCATCAGTCTCCACTGGAGCTAGAAGTGAGCAGACAGATACTCCTATAGACGCTGCTGGAGCCAGATCATTTGTCTCTGTGATGGACAACGTTTGAAATTCGCCCTTAAGCGGGAGACGGCAGCCTACAACAGTCAAATTGATCGCTGCTTATCACTTCTTTTGTGGTAGGTACAGTTATTCCAGATAGGGGAATGGGTAGGTTAAGTTATTCCAGGGAGGGGAATGCTTATGGGCAAGGCATTATGCTTGATCGGAGGCGGATGAAGTGGCAAAAAAGGCTCGGCCTACACCATGACCATGCCAATCGTCAACCCAAAGTGAATATGAGCCACACAGGTTGGTTGAAATAGCGCAACATGAATGATGGAACCTGGATCCAAGCGTCCCAGGATGCATTGCAGCGAAAACGTTCAACAATGTTCAGCGTGACCAATGTTTCTATCTTGGAAAATGAAATTGCATGCTGTATGGAGTGTTTTTGACATATCTTGTCTCAGGATTTGCTTGCAGTCCTACCATATCCCACAAAATGCAGAAGTGCAGTCAATGCAGCTTTTTACCTAAAATGGTAAAAATTGGTCAAAGCCTCATGCGGTTTATTACCTGCCCCTGGAATAACATCATTGGCAATTATAAGAATAATGCTGATAATAATACAAATTTTGTATGTATGTTTTCAGCCCTACAAAACCATAACTATAGAAGTTTAAATTTATACGTAAAGCTAGATATTTGAAGAAATATCTATATTGAGATATAACTATCTATTTATATAGCTAGATATATATCTATGCAGTAACATACATTAGATAGATAGATAGATAGATAGATAGACTGTATATAAGCCTGCAAGTCTTGCACTTGAAGCAGCTTTATGATGTCATTAAGGCTCGATGGTGACACGCGCACCCGAAACAAGGACCACAGGTTGTTAGCGGCCATTTTTCCATCAGTCTCCACTGGAGCTAGAAGTGAGCAGACAGATACTCCTATAGACGCTGCTGGAGCCAGATCATTTGTCTCTGTGATGGACAACGTTTGAAATTCGCCCTTAAGCGGGAGACGGCAGCCTACAACAGTCAAATTGATCGCTGCTTATCACTTCTTTTGTGGTAGGTACAGTTATTCCAGATAGGGGAATGGGTAGGTTAAGTTATTCCAGGGAGGGGAATGCTTATGGGCAAGGCATTATGCTTGATCGGAGGCGGATGAAGTGGCAAAAAAGGCTCGGCCTACACCATGACCATGCCAATCGTCAACCCAAAGTGAATATGAGCCACACAGGTTGGTTGAAATAGCGCAACATGAATGATGGAACCTGGATCCAAGCGTCCCAGGATGCATTGCAGCGAAAACGTTCAACAATGTTCAGCGTGACCAATGTTTCTATCTTGGAAAATGAAATTGCATGCTGTATGGAGTGTTTTTGACATATCTTGTCTCAGGATTTGCTTGCAGTCCTACCATATCCCACAAAATGCAGAAGTGCAGTCAATGCAGCTTTTTACCTAAAATGGTAAAAATTGGTCAAAGCCTCATGCGGTTTATTACCTGCCCCTGGAATAACATCAATGGCAATTATAAGAATAATGCTGATAATAATACAAATTTTGTATGTATGTTTTCAGCCCTACAAAACCATAACTATAGAAGTTTAAATTTATACGTAAAGCTAGATATTTGTAGAAATATCTATATTGATATATAACTATCTATTTATATAGCTAGATATATATCTATGCAGTAACATACATTAGATAGATAGATAGATAGATAGACTGTATATAAGACTGCAAGTCTTGCACTTGAAGCAGCTTTATGATGTCATTAAGGCTCGATGGTGACACGCGCACCCGGAACAAGGACCACAGGTTGTTAGCGGCCATTTTTCCATCAGTCTCCACTGGAGCTAGAAGTGAGCAGACAGATACTCCTATAGACGCTGCTGGAGCCAGATCATTTGTCTCTGTGATGGACAACGTTTGAAATTCGCCCTTAAGCGGGAGACGGCAGCCTACAACAGTCAAATTGATCGCTGCTTATCACTTCTTTTGTGGTAGGTACAGTTATTCCAGATAGGGGAATGGGTAGGTTAAGTTATTCCAGGGAGGGGAATGCTTATGGGCAAGGCATTATGCTTGATCGGAGGCGGATGAAGTGGCAAAAAAGGCTCGGCCTACACCATGACCATGCCAATCGTCAACCCAAAGTGAATATGAGCCACACAGGTTGGTTGAAATAGCGCAACATGAATGATGGAACCTGGATCCAAGCGTCCCAGGATGCATTGCAGCGAAAACGTTCAACAATGTTCAGCGTGACCAATGTTTCTATCTTGGAAAATGAAATTGCATGATGTATGGAGTGTTTTTGACATATCTTGTCTCAGGATTTGCTTGCAGTCCTACCATATCCCACAAAATGCAGAAGTGCAGTCAATGCAGCTTTTTACCTAAAATGGTAAAAATTGGTCAAAGCCTCATGCGGTTTATTACCTGCCCCTGGAATAACATCAATGGCAATTATAAGAATAATGCTGATAATAATACAAATTTTGTATGTATGTTTTCAGCCCTACAAAACCATAACTATAGAAGTTTAAATTTATACGTAAAGCTAGATATTTGTAGAAATATCTATATTGATATATAACTATCTATTTATATAGCTAGATATATATCTATGCAGTAACATACATTAGATAGATAGATAGATAGATAGATAGATAGATAGATAGACTGTATATAAGCCTGCAAGTCTTGCACTTGAAGCAGCTTTATGATGTCATTAAGGCTCGATGGTGACACGCGCACCCGAAACAAGGACCACAGGTTGTTAGCGGCCATTTTTCCATCAGTCTCCACTGGAGCTAGAAGTGAGCAGACAGATACTCCTATAGACGCTGCTGTAGCCAGATCATTTGTCTCTGTGATGGACAACGTTTGAAATTCGCCCTTAAGCGGGAGACGGCAGCCTACAACAGTCAAATTGATCGCTGCTTATCACTTCTTTTGTGGTAGGTACAGTTATTCCAGATAGGGGAATGGGTAGGTTAAGTTATTCCAGGGAGGGGAATGCTTATGGGCAAGGCATTATGCTTGATCGGAGGCGGATGAAGTGGCAAAAAAGGCTCGGCCTACACCATGACCATGCCAATCGTCAACCCAAA
The DNA here is from genome assembly GCF_035609145.1 of Eleutherodactylus coqui. NCBI lineage: Eukaryota > Metazoa > Chordata > Amphibia > Anura > Eleutherodactylidae > Eleutherodactylus > Eleutherodactylus coqui. The sequence continues at coordinate 105,796,766 of NC_089849.1, forward strand.
GTGAATATGAGCCACACAGGTTGGTTGAAATAGCGCAACATGAATGATGGAACCTGGATCCAAGCGTCCCAGGATGCATTGCAGCGAAAACGTTCAACAATGTTCAGCGTGACCAATGTTTCTATCTTGGAAAATGAAATTGCATGCTGTATGGAGTGTTTTTGACATATCTTGTCTCAGGATTTGCTTGCAGTCCTACCATATCCCACAAAATGCAGAAGTGCAGTCAATGCAGCTTTTTACCTAAAATGGTAAAAATTGGTCAAAGCCTCATGCGGTTTATTACCTGCCCCTGGAATAACATCATTGGCAATTATAAGAATAATGCTGATAATAATACAAATTTTGTATGTATGTTTTCAGCCCTACAAAACCATAACTATAGAAGTTTAAATTTATACGTAAAGCTAGATATTTGAAGAAATATCTATATTGAGATATAACTATCTATTTATATAGCTAGATATATATCTATGCAGTAACATACATTAGATAGATAGATAGATAGATAGATAGACTGTATATAAGCCTGCAAGTCTTGCACTTGAAGCAGCTTTATGATGTCATTAAGGCTCGATGGTGACACGCGCACCCGAAACAAGGACCACAGGTTGTTAGCGGCCATTTTTCCATCAGTCTCCACTGGAGCTAGAAGTGAGCAGACAGATACTCCTATAGACGCTGCTGGAGCCAGATCATTTGTCTCTGTGATGGACAACGTTTGAAATTCGCCCTTAAGCGGGAGACGGCAGCCTACAACAGTCAAATTGATCGCTGCTTATCACTTCTTTTGTGGTAGGTACAGTTATTCCAGATAGGGGAATGGGTAGGTTAAGTTATTCCAGGGAGGGGAATGCTTATGGGCAAGGCATTATGCTTGATCGGAGGCGGATGAAGTGGCAAAAAAGGCTCGGCCTACACCATGACCATGCCAATCGTCAACCCAAAGTGAATATGAGCCACACAGGTTGGTTGAAATAGCGCAACATGAATGATGGAACCTGGATCCAAGCGTCCCAGGATGCATTGCAGCGAAAACGTTCAACAATGTTCAGCGTGACCAATGTTTCTATCTTGGAAAATGAAATTGCATGCTGTATGGAGTGTTTTTGACATATCTTGTCTCAGGATTTGCTTGCAGTCCTACCATATCCCACAAAATGCAGAAGTGCAGTCAATGCAGCTTTTTACCTAAAATGGTAAAAATTGGTCAAAGCCTCATGCGGTTTATTACCTGCCCCTGGAATAACATCAATGGCAATTATAAGAATAATGCTGATAATAATACAAATTTTGTATGTATGTTTTCAGCCCTACAAAACCATAACTATAGAAGTTTAAATTTATACGTAAAGCTAGATATTTGTAGAAATATCTATATTGATATATAACTATCTATTTATATAGCTAGATATATATCTATGCAGTAACATACATTAGATAGATAGATAGATAGATAGACTGTATATAAGACTGCAAGTCTTGCACTTGAAGCAGCTTTATGATGTCATTAAGGCTCGATGGTGACACGCGCACCCGGAACAAGGACCACAGGTTGTTAGCGGCCATTTTTCCATCAGTCTCCACTGGAGCTAGAAGTGAGCAGACAGATACTCCTATAGACGCTGCTGGAGCCAGATCATTTGTCTCTGTGATGGACAACGTTTGAAATTCGCCCTTAAGCGGGAGACGGCAGCCTACAACAGTCAAATTGATCGCTGCTTATCACTTCTTTTGTGGTAGGTACAGTTATTCCAGATAGGGGAATGGGTAGGTTAAGTTATTCCAGGGAGGGGAATGCTTATGGGCAAGGCATTATGCTTGATCGGAGGCGGATGAAGTGGCAAAAAAGGCTCGGCCTACACCATGACCATGCCAATCGTCAACCCAAAGTGAATATGAGCCACACAGGTTGGTTGAAATAGCGCAACATGAATGATGGAACCTGGATCCAAGCGTCCCAGGATGCATTGCAGCGAAAACGTTCAACAATGTTCAGCGTGACCAATGTTTCTATCTTGGAAAATGAAATTGCATGATGTATGGAGTGTTTTTGACATATCTTGTCTCAGGATTTGCTTGCAGTCCTACCATATCCCACAAAATGCAGAAGTGCAGTCAATGCAGCTTTTTACCTAAAATGGTAAAAATTGGTCAAAGCCTCATGCGGTTTATTACCTGCCCCTGGAATAACATCAATGGCAATTATAAGAATAATGCTGATAATAATACAAATTTTGTATGTATGTTTTCAGCCCTACAAAACCATAACTATAGAAGTTTAAATTTATACGTAAAGCTAGATATTTGTAGAAATATCTATATTGATATATAACTATCTATTTATATAGCTAGATATATATCTATGCAGTAACATACATTAGATAGATAGATAGATAGATAGATAGATAGATAGATAGATAGATAGATAGATAGACTGTATATAAGCCTGCAAGTCTTGCACTTGAAGCAGCTTTATGATGTCATTAAGGCTCGATGGTGACACGCGCACCCGAAACAAGGACCACAGGTTGTTAGCGGCCATTTTTCCATCAGTCTCCACTGGAGCTAGAAGTGAGCAGACAGATACTCCTATAGACGCTGCTGTAGCCAGATCATTTGTCTCTGTGATGGACAACGTTTGAAATTCGCCCTTAAGCGGGAGACGGCAGCCTACAACAGTCAAATTGATCGCTGCTTATCACTTCTTTTGTGGTAGGTACAGTTATTCCAGATAGGGGAATGGGTAGGTTAAGTTATTCCAGGGAGGGGAATGCTTATGGGCAAGGCATTATGCTTGATCGGAGGCGGATGAAGTGGCAAAAAAGGCTCGGCCTACACCATGACCATGCCAATCGTCAACCCAAAGTGAATATGAGCCACACAGGTTGGTTGAAATAGCGCAACATGAATGATGGAACCTGGATCCAAGCGTCCCAGGATGCATTGCAGCGAAAACGTTCAACAATGTTCAGCGTGACCAATGTTTCTATCTTGGAAAATGAAATTGCATGCTGTATGGAGTGTTTTTGACATATCTTGTCTCAGGATTTGCTTGCAGTCCTACCATATCCCACAAAATGCAGAAGTGCAGTCAATGCAGCTTTTTACCTAAAATGGTAAAAATTGGTCAAAGCCTCATGCGGTTTATTACCTGCCCCTGGAATAACATCATTGGCAATTATAAGAATAATGCTGATAATAATACAAATTTTGTATGTATGTTTTCAGCCCTACAAAACCATAACTATAGAAGTTTAAATTTATACGTAAAGCTAGATATTTGTAGAAATATCTATATTGATATATAACTATCTATTTATATAGCTAGATATATATCTATGCAGTAACATACATTAGATAGATAGATAGATAGATAGACTGTATATAAGCCTGCAAGTCTTGCACTTGAAGCAGCTTTATGATGTCATTAAGGCTCGATGGTGACACGCGCACCCGAAACAAGGACCACAGGTTGTTAGCGGCCATTTTTCCATCAGTCTCCACTGGAGCTAGAAGTGAGCAGACAGATACTCCTATAGACGCTGCTGGAGCCAGATCATTTGTCTCTGTGATGGACAACGTTTGAAATTCGCCCTTAAGCGGGAGACGGCAGCCTACAACAGTCAAATTGATCGCTGCTTATCACTTCTTTTGTGGTAGGTACAGTTATTCCAGATAGGGGAATGGGTAGGTTAAGTTATTCCAGGGAGGGGAATGCTTATGGGCAAGGCATTATGCTTGATCGGAGGCGGATGAAGTGGCAAAAAAGGCTCGGCCTACACCATGACCATGCCAATCGTCAACCCAAAGTGAATATGAGCCACACAGGTTGGTTGAAATAGCGCAACATGAATGATGGAACCTGGATCCAAGCGTCCCAGGATGCATTGCAGCGAAAACGTTCAACAATGTTCAGCGTGACCAATGTTTCTATCTTGGAAAATGAAATTGCATGCTGTATGGAGTGTTTTTGACATATCTTGTCTCAGGATTTGCTTGCAGTCCTACCATATCCCACAAAATGCAGAAGTGCAGTCAATGCAGCTTTTTACCTAAAATGGTAAAAATTGGTCAAAGCCTCATGCGGTTTATTACCTGCCCCTGGAATAACATCATTGGCAATTATAAGAATAATGCTGATAATAATACAAATTTTGTATGTATGTTTTCAGCCCTACAAAACCATAACTATAGAAGTTTAAATTTATACGTAAAGCTAGATATTTGTAGAAATATCTATATTGATATATAACTATCTATTTATATAGCTAGATATATATCTATGCAGTAACATACATTAGATAGATAGATAGATAGATAGATAGATAGATAGACTGTATATAAGCCTGCAAGTCTTGCACTTGAAGCAGCTTTATGATGTCATTAAGGCTCGATGGTGACACGCGCACCCGAAACAAGGACCACAGGTTGTTAGCGGCCATTTTTCCATCAGTCTCCACTGGAGCTAGAAGTGAGCAGACAGATACTCCTATAGACGCTGCTGTAGCCAGATCATTTGTCTCTGTGATGGACAACGTTTGAAATTCGCCCTTAAGCGGGAGACGGCAGCCTACAACAGTCAAATTGATCGCTGCTTATCACTTCTTTTGTGGTAGGTACAGTTATTCCAGATAGGGGAATGGGTAGGTTAAGTTATTCCAGGGAGGGGAATGCTTATGGGCAAGGCATTATGCTTGATCGGAGGCGGATGAAGTGGCAAAAAAGGCTCGGCCTACACCATGACCATGCCAATCGTCAACCCAAAGTGAATATGAGCCACACAGGTTGGTTGAAATAGCGCAACATGAATGATGGAACCTGGATCCAAGCGTCCCAGGATGCATTGCAGCGAAAACGTTCAACAATGTTCAGCGTGACCAATGTTTCTATCTTGGAAAATGAAATTGCATGCTGTATGGAGTGTTTTTGACATATCTTGTCTCAGGATTTGCTTGCAGTCCTACCATATCCCACAAAATGCAGAAGTGCAGTCAATGCAGCTTTTTACCTAAAATGGTAAAAATTGGTCAAAGCCTCATGCGGTTTATTACCTGCCCCTGGAATAACATCAATGGCAATTATAAGAATAATGCTGATAATAATACAAATTTTGTATGTATGTTTTCAGCCCTACAAAACCATAACTATAGAAGTTTAAATTTATACGTAAAGCTAGATATTTGTAGAAATATCTATATTGATATATAACTATCTATTTATATAGCTAGATATATATCTATGCAGTAACATACATTAGATAGATAGATAGATAGATAGACTGTATATAAGCCTGCAAGTCTTGCACTTGAAGCAGCTTTATGATGTCATTAAGGCTCGATGGTGACATGCGCACCCGGAACAAGGACCACAGGTTGTTAGCGGCCATTTTTCCATCAGTCTCCACTGGAGCTAGAAGTGAGCAGACAGATACTCCTATAGACGCTGCTGTAGCCAGATCATTTGTCTCTGTGATGGACAACGTTTGAAATTCGCCCTTAAGCGGGAGACGGCAGCCTACAACAGTCAAATTGATCGCTGCTTATCACTTCTTTTGTGGTAGGTACAGTTATTCCAGATAGGGGAATGGGTAGGTTAAGTTATTCCAGGGAGGGGAATGCTTATGGGCAAGGCATTATGCTTGATCGGAGGCGGATGAAGTGGCAAAAAAGGCTCGGCCTACACCATGACCATGCCAATCGTCAACCCAAAGTGAATATGAGCCACACAGGTTGGTTGAAATAGCGCAACATGAATGATGGAACCTGGATCCAAGCGTCCCAGGATGCATTGCAGCGAAAACGTTCAACAATGTTCAGCGTGACCAATGTTTCTATCTTGGAAAATGAAATTGCATGCTGTATGGAGTGTTTTTGACATATCTTGTCTCAGGATTTGCTTGCAGTCCTACCATATCCCACAAAATGCAGAAGTGCAGTCAATGCAGCTTTTTACCTAAAATGGTAAAAATTGGTCAAAGCCTCATGCGGTTTATTACCTGCCCCTGGAATAACATCATTGGCAATTATAAGAATAATGCTGATAATAATACAAATTTTGTATGTATGTTTTCAGCCCTACAAAACCATAACTATAGAAGTTTAAATTTATACGTAAAGCTAGATATTTGAAGAAATATCTATATTGAGATATAACTATCTATTTATATAGCTAGATATATATCTATGCAGTAACATACATTAGATAGATAGATAGATAGATAGATAGACTGTATATAAGACTGCAAGTCTTGCACTTGAAGCAGCTTTATGATGTCATTAAGGCTCGATGGTGACACGCGCACCCGGAACAAGGACCACAGGTTGTTAGCGGCCATTTTTCCATCAGTCTCCACTGGAGCTAGAAGTGAGCAGACAGATACTCCTATAGACGCTGCTGGAGCCAGATCATTTGTCTCTGTGATGGACAACGTTTGAAATTCGCCCTTAAGCGGGAGACGGCAGCCTACAACAGTCAAATTGATCGCTGCTTATCACTTCTTTTGTGGTAGGTACAGTTATTCCAGATAGGGGAATGGGTAGGTTAAGTTATTCCAGGGAGGGGAATGCTTATGGGCAAGGCATTATGCTTGATCGGAGGCGGATGAAGTGGCAAAAAAGGCTCGGCCTACACCATGACCATGCCAATCGTCAACCCAAAGTGAATATGAGCCACACAGGTTGGTTGAAATAGCGCAACATGAATGATGGAACCTGGATCCAAGCGTCCCAGGATGCATTGCAGCGAAAACGTTCAACAATGTTCAGCGTGACCAATGTTTCTATCTTGGAAAATGAAATTGCATGATGTATGGAGTGTTTTTGACATATCTTGTCTCAGGATTTGCTTGCAGTCCTACCATATCCCACAAAATGCAGAAGTGCAGTCAATGCAGCTTTTTACCTAAAATGGTAAAAATTGGTCAAAGCCTCATGCGGTTTATTACCTGCCCCTGGAATAACATCAATGGCAATTATAAGAATAATGCTGATAATAATACAAATTTTGTATGTATGTTTTCAGCCCTACAAAACCATAACTATAGAAGTTTAAATTTATACGTAAAGCTAGATATTTGTAGAAATATCTATATTGATATATAACTATCTATTTATATAGCTAGATATATATCTATGCAGTAACATACATTAGATAGATAGATAGATAGATAGATAGACTGTATATAAGCCTGCAAGTCTTGCACTTGAAGCAGCTTTATGATGTCATTAAGGCTCGATGGTGACACGCGCACCCGAAACAAGGACCACAGGTTGTTAGCGGCCATTTTTCCATCAGTCTCCACTGGAGCTAGAAGTGAGCAGACAGATACTCCTATAGACGCTGCTGTAGCCAGATCATTTGTCTCTGTGATGGACAACGTTTGAAATTCGCCCTTAAGCGGGAGACGGCAGCCTACAACAGTCAAATTGATCGCTGCTTATCACTTCTTTTGTGGTAGGTACAGTTATTCCAGATAGGGGAATGGGTAGGTTAAGTTATTCCAGGGAGGGGAATGCTTATGGGCAAGGCATTATGCTTGATCGGAGGCGGATGAAGTGGCAAAAAAGGCTCGGCCTACACCATGACCATGCCAATCGTCAACCCAAAGTGAATATGAGCCACACAGGTTGGTTGAAATAGCGCAACATGAATGATGGAACCTGGATCCAAGCGTCCCAGGATGCATTGCAGCGAAAACGTTCAACAATGTTCAGCGTGACCAATGTTTCTATCTTGGAAAATGAAATTGCATGCTGTATGGAGTGTTTTTGACATATCTTGTCTCAGGATTTGCTTGCAGTCCTACCATATCCCACAAAATGCAGAAGTGCAGTCAATGCAGCTTTTTACCTAAAATGGTAAAAATTGGTCAAAGCCTCATGCGGTTTATTACCTGCCCCTGGAATAACATCATTGGCAATTATAAGAATAATGCTGATAATAATACAAATTTTGTATGTATGTTTTCAGCCCTACAAAACCATAACTATAGAAGTTTAAATTTATACGTAAAGCTAGATATTTGTAGAAATATCTATATTGATATATAACTATCTATTTATATAGCTAGATATATATCTATGCAGTAACATACATTAGATAGATAGATAGATAGATAGACTGTATATAAGCCTGCAAGTCTTGCACTTGAAGCAGCTTTATGATGTCATTAAGGCTCGATGGTGACACGCGCACCCGAAACAAGGACCACAGGTTGTTAGCGGCCATTTTTCCATCAGTCTCCACTGGAGCTAGAAGTGAGCAGACAGATACTCCTATAGACGCTGCTGGAGCCAGATCATTTGTCTCTGTGATGGACAACGTTTGAAATTCGCCCTTAAGCGGGAGACGGCAGCCTACAACAGTCAAATTGATCGCTGCTTATCACTTCTTTTGTGGTAGGTACAGTTATTCCAGATAGGGGAATGGGTAGGTTAAGTTATTCCAGGGAGGGGAATGCTTATGGGCAAGGCATTATGCTTGATCGGAGGCGGATGAAGTGGCAAAAAAGGCTCGGCCTACACCATGACCATGCCAATCGTCAACCCAAAGTGAATATGAGCCACACAGGTTGGTTGAAATAGCGCAACATGAATGATGGAACCTGGATCCAAGCGTCCCAGGATGCATTGCAGCGAAAACGTTCAACAATGTTCAGCGTGACCAATGTTTCTATCTTGGAAAATGAAATTGCATGCTGTATGGAGTGTTTTTGACATATCTTGTCTCAGGATTTGCTTGCAGTCCTACCATATCCCACAAAATGCAGAAGTGCAGTCAATGCAGCTTTTTACCTAAAATGGTAAAAATTGGTCAAAGCCTCATGCGGTTTATTACCTGCCCCTGGAATAACATCAATGGCAATTATAAGAATAATGCTGATAATAATACAAATTTTGTATGTATGTTTTCAGCCCTACAAAACCATAACTATAGAAGTTTAAATTTATACGTAAAGCTAGATATTTGTAGAAATATCTATATTGATATATAACTATCTATTTATATAGCTAGATATATATCTATGCAGTAACATACATTAGATAGATAGATAGATAGATAGACTGTATATAAGCCTGCAAGTCTTGCACTTGAAGCAGCTTTATGATGTCATTAAGGCTCGATGGTGACACGCGCACCCGAAACAAGGACCACAGGTTGTTAGCGGCCATTTTTCCATCAGTCTCCACTGGAGCTAGAAGTGAGCAGACAGATACTCCTATAGACGCTGCTGGAGCCAGATCATTTGTCTCTGTGATGGACAACGTTTGAAATTCGCCCTTAAGCGGGAGACGGCAGCCTACAACAGTCAAATTGATCGCTGCTTATCACTTCTTTTGTGGTAGGTACAGTTATTCCAGATAGGGGAATGGGTAGGTTAAGTTATTCCAGGGAGGGGAATGCTTATGGGCAAGGCATTATGCTTGATCGGAGGCGGATGAAGTGGCAAAAAAGGCTCGGCCTACACCATGACCATGCCAATCGTCAACCCAAAGTGAATATGAGCCACACAGGTTGGTTGAAATAGCGCAACATGAATGATGGAACCTGGATCCAAGCGTCCCAGGATGCATTGCAGCGAAAACGTTCAACAATGTTCAGCGTGACCAATGTTTCTATCTTGGAAAATGAAATTGCATGCTGTATGGAGTGTTTTTGACATATCTTGTCTCAGGATTTGCTTGCAGTCCTACCATATCCCACAAAATGCAGAAGTGCAGTCAATGCAGCTTTTTACCTAAAATGGTAAAAATTGGTCAAAGCCTCATGCGGTTTATTACCTGCCCCTGGAATAACATCATTGGCAATTATAAGAATAATGCTGATAATAATACAAATTTTGTATGTATGTTTTCAGCCCTACAAAACCATAACTATAGAAGTTTAAATTTATACGTAAAGCTAGATATTTGTAGAAATATCTATATTGATATATAACTATCTATTTATATAGCTAGATATATATCTATGCAGTAACATACATTAGATAGATAGATAGATAGACTGTATATAAGCCTGCAAGTCTTGCACTTGAAGCAGCTTTATGATGTCATTAAGGCTCGATGGTGACACGCGCACCCGGAACAAGGACCACAGGTTGTTAGCGGCCATTTTTCCATCAGTCTCCACTGGAGCTAGAAGTGAGCAGACAGATACTCCTATAGACGCTGCTGGAGCCAGATCATTTGTCTCTGTGATGGACAACGTTTGAAATTCGCCCTTAAGCGGGAGACGGCAGCCTACAACAGTCAAATTGATCGCTGCTTATCACTTCTTTTGTGGTAGGTACAGTTATTCCAGATAGGGGAATGGGTAGGTTAAGTTATTCCAGGGAGGGGAATGCTTATGGGCAAGGCATTATGCTTGATCGGAGGCGGATGAAGTGGCAAAAAAGGCTCGGCCTACACCATGACCATGCCAATCGTCAACCCAAAGTGAATATGAGCCACACAGGTTGGTTGAAATAGCGCAACATGAATGATGGAACCTGGATCCAAGCGTCCCAGGATGCATTGCAGCGAAAACGTTCAACAATGTTCAGCGTGACCAATGTTTCTATCTTGGAAAATGAAATTGCATGCTGTATGGAGTGTTTTTGACATATCTTGTCTCAGGATTTGCTTGCAGTCCTACCATATCCCACAAAATGCAGAAGTGCAGTCAATGCAGCTTTTTACCTAAAATGGTAAAAATTGGTCAAAGCCTCATGCGGTTTATTACCTGCCCCTGGAATAACATCATTGGCAATTATAAGAATAATGCTGATAATAATACAAATTTTGTATGTATGTTTTCAGCCCTACAAAACCATAACTATAGAAGTTTAAATTTATACGTAAAGCTAGATATTTGTAGAAATATCTATATTGATATATAACTATCTATTTATATAGCTAGATATATATCTATGCAGTAACATACATTAGATAGATAGATAGATAGACTGTATATAAGCCTGCAAGTCTTGCACTTGAAGCAGCTTTATGATGTCATTAAGGCTCGATGGTGACACGCGCACCCGGAACAAGGACCACAGGTTGTTAGCGGCCATTTTTCCATCAGTCTCCACTGGAGCTAGAAGTGAGCAGACAGATACTCCTATAGACGCTGCTGGAGCCAGATCATTTGTCTCTGTGATGGACAACGTTTGAAATTCGCCCTTAAGCGGGAGACGGCAGCCTACAACAGTCAAATTGATCGCTGCTTATCACTTCTTTTGTGGTAGGTACAGTTATTCCAGATAGGGGAATGGGTAGGTTAAGTTATTCCAGGGAGGGGAATGCTTATGGGCAAGGCATTATGCTTGATCGGAGGCGGATGAAGTGGCAAAAAAGGCTCGGCCTACACCATGACCATGCCAATCGTCAACCCAAAGTGAATATGAGCCACACAGGTTGGTTGAAATAGCGCAACATGAATGATGGAACCTGGATCCAAGCGTCCCAGGATGCATTGCAGCGAAAACGTTCAACAATGTTCAGCGTGACCAATGTTTCTATCTTGGAAAATGAAATTGCATGCTGTATGGAGTGTTTTTGACATATCTTGTCTCAGGATTTGCTTGCAGTCCTACCATATCCCACAAAATGCAGAAGTGCAGTCAATGCAGCTTTTTACCTAAAATGGTAAAAATTGGTCAAAGCCTCATGCGGTTTATTACCTGCCCCTGGAATAACATCATTGGCAATTATAAGAATAATGCTGATAATAATACAAATTTTGTATGTATGTTTTCAGCCCTACAAAACCATAACTATAGAAGTTTAAATTTATACGTAAAGCTAGATATTTGTAGAAATATCTATATTGATATATAACTATCTATTTATATAGCTAGATATATATCTATGCAGTAACATACATTAGATAGATAGATAGATAGATAGACTGTATATAAGCCTGCAAGTCTTGCACTTGAAGCAGCTTTATGATGTCATTAAGGCTCGATGGTGACACGCGCACCCGGAACAAGGACCACAGGTTGTTAGCGGCCATTTTTCCATCAGTCTCCACTGGAGCTAGAAGTGAGCAGACAGATACTCCTATAGACGCTGCTGGAGCCAGATCATTTGTCTCTGTGATGGACAACGTTTGAAATTCGCCCTTAAGCGGGAGACGGCAGCCTACAACAGTCAAATTGATCGCTGCTTATCACTTCTTTTGTGGTAGGTACAGTTATTCCAGATAGGGGAATGGGTAGGTTAAGTTATTCCAGGGAGGGGAATGCTTATGGGCAAGGCATTATGCTTGATCGGAGGCGGATGAAGTGGCAAAAAAGGCTCGGCCTACACCATGACCATGCCAATCGTCAACCCAAAGTGAATATGAGCCACACAGGTTGGTTGAAATAGCGCAACATGAATGATGGAACCTGGATCCAAGCGTCCCAGGATGCATTGCAGCGAAAACGTTCAACAATGTTCAGCGTGACCAATGTTTCTATCTTGGAAAATGAAATTGCATGCTGTATGGAGTGTTTTTGACATATCTTGTCTCAGGATTTGCTTGCAGTCCTACCATATCCCACAAAATGCAGAAGTGCAGTCAATGCAGCTTTTTACCTAAAATGGTAAAAATTGGTCAAAGCCTCATGCGGTTTATTACCTGCCCCTGGAATAACATCATTGGCAATTATAAGAATAATGCTGATAATAATACAAATTTTGTATGTATGTTTTCAGCCCTACAAAACCATAACTATAGAAGTTTAAATTTATACGTAAAGCTAGATATTTGTAGAAATATCTATATTGATATATAACTATCTATTTATATAGCTAGATATATATCTATGCAGTAACATACATTAGATAGATAGATAGATAGATAGACTGTATATAAGCCTGCAAGTCTTGCACTTGAAGCAGCTTTATGATGTCATTAAGGCTCGATGGTGACACGCGCACCCGAAACAAGGACCACAGGTTGTTAGCGGCCATTTTTCCATCAGTCTCCACTGGAGCTAGAAGTGAGCAGACAGATACTCCTATAGACGCTGCTGGAGCCAGATCATTTGTCTCTGTGATGGACAACGTTTGAAATTCGCCCTTAAGCGGGAGACGGCAGCCTACAACAGTCAAATTGATCGCTGCTTATCACTTCTTTTGTGGTAGGTACAGTTATTCCAGATAGGGGAATGGGTAGGTTAAGTTATTCCAGGGAGGGGAATGCTTATGGGCAAGGCATTATGCTTGATCGGAGGCGGATGAAGTGGCAAAAAAGGCTCGGCCTACACCATGACCATGCCAATCGTCAACCCAAAGTGAATATGAGCCACACAGGTTGGTTGAAATAGCGCAACATGAATGATGGAACCTGGATCCAAGCGTCCCAGGATGCATTGCAGCGAAAACGTTCAACAATGTTCAGCGTGACCAATGTTTCTATCTTGGAAAATGAAATTGCATGCTGTATGGAGTGTTTTTGACATATCTTGTCTCAGGATTTGCTTGCAGTCCTACCATATCCCACAAAATGCAGAAGTGCAGTCAATGCAGCTTTTTACCTAAAATGGTAAAAATTGGTCAAAGCCTCATGCGGTTTATTACCTGCCCCTGGAATAACATCATTGGCAATTATAAGAATAATGCTGATAATAATACAAATTTTGTATGTATGTTTTCAGCCCTACAAAACCATAACTATAGAAGTTTAAATTTATACGTAAAGCTAGATATTTGAAGAAATATCTATATTGAGATATAACTATCTATTTATATAGCTAGATATATATCTATGCAGTAACATACATTAGATAGATAGATAGATAGATAGATAGACTGTATATAAGCCTGCAAGTCTTGCACTTGAAGCAGCTTTATGATGTCATTAAGGCTCGATGGTGACACGCGCACCCGAAACAAGGACCACAGGTTGTTAGCGGCCATTTTTCCATCAGTCTCCACTGGAGCTAGAAGTGAGCAGACAGATACTCCTATAGACGCTGCTGGAGCCAGATCATTTGTCTCTGTGATGGACAACGTTTGAAATTCGCCCTTAAGCGGGAGACGGCAGCCTACAACAGTCAAATTGATCGCTGCTTATCACTTCTTTTGTGGTAGGTACAGTTATTCCAGATAGGGGAATGGGTAGGTTAAGTTATTCCAGGGAGGGGAATGCTTATGGGCAAGGCATTATGCTTGATCGGAGGCGGATGAAGTGGCAAAAAAGGCTCGGCCTACACCATGACCATGCCAATCGTCAACCCAAAGTGAATATGAGCCACACAGGTTGGTTGAAATAGCGCAACATGAATGATGGAACCTGGATCCAAGCGTCCCAGGATGCATTGCAGCGAAAACGTTCAACAATGTTCAGCGTGACCAATGTTTCTATCTTGGAAAATGAAATTGCATGCTGTATGGAGTGTTTTTGACATATCTTGTCTCAGGATTTGCTTGCAGTCCTACCATATCCCACAAAATGCAGAAGTGCAGTCAATGCAGCTTTTTACCTAAAATGGTAAAAATTGGTCAAAGCCTCATGCGGTTTATTACCTGCCCCTGGAATAACATCAATGGCAATTATAAGAATAATGCTGATAATAATACAAATTTTGTATGTATGTTTTCAGCCCTACAAAACCATAACTATAGAAGTTTAAATTTATACGTAAAGCTAGATATTTGTAGAAATATCTATATTGATATATAACTATCTATTTATATAGCTAGATATATATCTATGCAGTAACATACATTAGATAGATAGATAGATAGATAGACTGTATATAAGACTGCAAGTCTTGCACTTGAAGCAGCTTTATGATGTCATTAAGGCTCGATGGTGACACGCGCACCCGGAACAAGGACCACAGGTTGTTAGCGGCCATTTTTCCATCAGTCTCCACTGGAGCTAGAAGTGAGCAGACAGATACTCCTATAGACGCTGCTGGAGCCAGATCATTTGTCTCTGTGATGGACAACGTTTGAAATTCGCCCTTAAGCGGGAGACGGCAGCCTACAACAGTCAAATTGATCGCTGCTTATCACTTCTTTTGTGGTAGGTACAGTTATTCCAGATAGGGGAATGGGTAGGTTAAGTTATTCCAGGGAGGGGAATGCTTATGGGCAAGGCATTATGCTTGATCGGAGGCGGATGAAGTGGCAAAAAAGGCTCGGCCTACACCATGACCATGCCAATCGTCAACCCAAAGTGAATATGAGCCACACAGGTTGGTTGAAATAGCGCAACATGAATGATGGAACCTGGATCCAAGCGTCCCAGGATGCATTGCAGCGAAAACGTTCAACAATGTTCAGCGTGACCAATGTTTCTATCTTGGAAAATGAAATTGCATGATGTATGGAGTGTTTTTGACATATCTTGTCTCAGGATTTGCTTGCAGTCCTACCATATCCCACAAAATGCAGAAGTGCAGTCAATGCAGCTTTTTACCTAAAATGGTAAAAATTGGTCAAAGCCTCATGCGGTTTATTACCTGCCCCTGGAATAACATCAATGGCAATTATAAGAATAATGCTGATAATAATACAAATTTTGTATGTATGTTTTCAGCCCTACAAAACCATAACTATAGAAGTTTAAATTTATACGTAAAGCTAGATATTTGTAGAAATATCTATATTGATATATAACTATCTATTTATATAGCTAGATATATATCTATGCAGTAACATACATTAGATAGATAGATAGATAGATAGATAGATAGATAGATAGATAGATAGATAGATAGATAGATAGATAGATAGATAGACTGTATATAAGCCTGCAAGTCTTGCACTTGAAGCAGCTTTATGATGTCATTAAGGCTCGATGGTGACACGCGCACCCGAAACAAGGACCACAGGTTGTTAGCGGCCATTTTTCCATCAGTCTCCACTGGAGCTAGAAGTGAGCAGACAGATACTCCTATAGACGCTGCTGTAGCCAGATCATTTGTCTCTGTGATGGACAACGTTTGAAATTCGCCCTTAAGCGGGAGACGGCAGCCTACAACAGTCAAATTGATCGCTGCTTATCACTTCTTTTGTGGTAGGTACAGTTATTCCAGATAGGGGAATGGGTAGGTTAAGTTATTCCAGGGAGGGGAATGCTTATGGGCAAGGCATTATGCTTGATCGGAGGCGGATGAAGTGGCAAAAAAGGCTCGGCCTACACCATGACCATGCCAATCGTCAACCCAAAGTGAATATGAGCCACACAGGTTGGTTGAAATAGCGCAACATGAATGATGGAACCTGGATCCAAGCGTCCCAGGATGCATTGCAGCGAAAACGTTCAACAATGTTCAGCGTGACCAATGTTTCTATCTTGGAAAATGAAATTGCATGCTGTATGGAGTGTTTTTGACATATCTTGTCTCAGGATTTGCTTGCAGTCCTACCATATCCCACAAAATGCAGAAGTGCAGTCAATGCAGCTTTTTACCTAAAATGGTAAAAATTGGTCAAAGCCTCATGCGGTTTATTACCTGCCCCTGGAATAACATCATTGGCAATTATAAGAATAATGCTGATAATAATACAAATTTTGTATGTATGTTTTCAGCCCTACAAAACCATAACTATAGAAGTTTAAATTTATACGTAAAGCTAGATATTTGAAGAAATATCTATATTGAGATATAACTATCTATTTATATAGCTAGATATATATCTATGCAGTAACATACATTAGATAGATAGATAGATAGATAGATAGACTGTATATAAGCCTGCAAGTCTTGCACTTGAAGCAGCTTTATGATGTCATTAAGGCTCGATGGTGACACGCGCACCCGAAACAAGGACCACAGGTTGTTAGCGGCCATTTTTCCATCAGTCTCCACTGGAGCTAGAAGTGAGCAGACAGATACTCCTATAGACGCTGCTGGAGCCAGATCATTTGTCTCTGTGATGGACAACGTTTGAAATTCGCCCTTAAGCGGGAGACGGCAGCCTACAACAGTCAAATTGATCGCTGCTTATCACTTCTTTTGTGGTAGGTACAGTTATTCCAGATAGGGGAATGGGTAGGTTAAGTTATTCCAGGGAGGGGAATGCTTATGGGCAAGGCATTATGCTTGATCGGAGGCGGATGAAGTGGCAAAAAAGGCTCGGCCTACACCATGACCATGCCAATCGTCAACCCAAAGTGAATATGAGCCACACAGGTTGGTTGAAATAGCGCAACATGAATGATGGAACCTGGATCCAAGCGTCCCAGGATGCATTGCAGCGAAAACGTTCAACAATGTTCAGCGTGACCAATGTTTCTATCTTGGAAAATGAAATTGCATGCTGTATGGAGTGTTTTTGACATATCTTGTCTCAGGATTTGCTTGCAGTCCTACCATATCCCACAAAATGCAGAAGTGCAGTCAATGCAGCTTTTTACCTAAAATGGTAAAAATTGGTCAAAGCCTCATGCGGTTTATTACCTGCCCCTGGAATAACATCATTGGCAATTATAAGAATAATGCTGATAATAATACAAATTTTGTATGTATGTTTTCAGCCCTACAAAACCATAACTATAGAAGTTTAAATTTATACGTAAAGCTAGATATTTGTAGAAATATCTATATTGATATATAACTATCTATTTATATAGCTAGATATATATCTATGCAGTAACATACATTAGATAGATAGATAGATAGATAGATAGACTGTATATAAGCCTGCAAGTCTTGCACTTGAAGCAGCTTTATGATGTCATTAAGGCTCGATGGTGACACGCGCACCCGAAACAAGGACCACAGGTTGTTAGCGGCCATTTTTCCATCAGTCTCCACTGGAGCTAGAAGTGAGCAGACAGATACTCCTATAGACGCTGCTGGAGCCAGATCATTTGTCTCTGTGATGGACAACGTTTGAAATTCGCCCTTAAGCGGGAGACGGCAGCCTACAACAGTCAAATTGATCGCTGCTTATCACTTCTTTTGTGGTAGGTACAGTTATTCCAGATAGGGGAATGGGTAGGTTAAGTTATTCCAGGGAGGGGAATGCTTATGGGCAAGGCATTATGCTTGATCGGAGGCGGATGAAGTGGCAAAAAAGGCTCGGCCTACACCATGACCATGCCAATCGTCAACCCAAAGTGAATATGAGCCACACAGGTTGGTTGAAATAGCGCAACATGAATGATGGAACCTGGATCCAAGCGTCCCAGGATGCATTGCAGCGAAAACGTTCAACAATGTTCAGCGTGACCAATGTTTCTATCTTGGAAAATGAAATTGCATGCTGTATGGAGTGTTTTTGACATATCTTGTCTCAGGATTTGCTTGCAGTCCTACCATATCCCACAAAATGCAGAAGTGCAGTCAATGCAGCTTTTTACCTAAAATGGTAAAAATTGGTCAAAGCCTCATGCGGTTTATTACCTGCCCCTGGAATAACATCATTGGCAATTATAAGAATAATGCTGATAATAATACAAATTTTGTATGTATGTTTTCAGCCCTACAAAACCATAACTATAGAAGTTTAAATTTATACGTAAAGCTAGATATTTGTAGAAATATCTATATTGATATATAACTATCTATTTATATAGCTAGATATATATCTATGCAGTAACATACATTAGATAGATAGATAGATAGATAGATAGATAGATAGATAGACTGTATATAAGCCTGCAAGTCTTGCACTTGAAGCAGCTTTATGATGTCATTAAGGCTCGATGGTGACACGCGCACCCGAAACAAGGACCACAGGTTGTTAGCGGCCATTTTTCCATCAGTCTCCACTGGAGCTAGAAGTGAGCAGACAGATACTCCTATAGACGCTGCTGTAGCCAGATCATTTGTCTCTGTGATGGACAACGTTTGAAATTCGCCCTTAAGCGGGAGACGGCAGCCTACAACAGTCAAATTGATCGCTGCTTATCACTTCTTTTGTGGTAGGTACAGTTATTCCAGATAGGGGAATGGGTAGGTTAAGTTATTCCAGGGAGGGGAATGCTTATGGGCAAGGCATTATGCTTGATCGGAGGCGGATGAAGTGGCAAAAAAGGCTCGGCCTACACCATGACCATGCCAATCGTCAACCCAAAGTGAATATGAGCCACACAGGTTGGTTGAAATAGCGCAACATGAATGATGGAACCTGGATCCAAGCGTCCCAGGATGCATTGCAGCGAAAACGTTCAACAATGTTCAGCGTGACCAATGTTTCTATCTTGGAAAATGAAATTGCATGCTGTATGGAGTGTTTTTGACATATCTTGTCTCAGGATTTGCTTGCAGTCCTACCATATCCCACAAAATGCAGAAGTGCAGTCAATGCAGCTTTTTACCTAAAATGGTAAAAATTGGTCAAAGCCTCATGCGGTTTATTACCTGCCCCTGGAATAACATCAATGGCAATTATAAGAATAATGCTGATAATAATACAAATTTTGTATGTATGTTTTCAGCCCTACAAAACCATAACTATAGAAGTTTAAATTTATACGTAAAGCTAGATATTTGTAGAAATATCTATATTGATATATAACTATCTATTTATATAGCTAGATATATATCTATGCAGTAACATACATTAGATAGATAGATAGATAGATAGATAGATAGATAGACTGTATATAAGCCTGCAAGTCTTGCACTTGAAGCAGCTTTATGATGTCATTAAGGCTCGATGGTGACATGCGCACCCGGAACAAGGACCACAGGTTGTTAGCGGCCATTTTTCCATCAGTCTCCACTGGAGCTAGAAGTGAGCAGACAGATACTCCTATAGACGCTGCTGTAGCCAGATCATTTGTCTCTGTGATGGACAACGTTTGAAATTCGCCCTTAAGCGGGAGACGGCAGCCTACAACAGTCAAATTGATCGCTGCTTATCACTTCTTTTGTGGTAGGTACAGTTATTCCAGATAGGGGAATGGGTAGGTTAAGTTATTCCAGGGAGGGGAATGCTTATGGGCAAGGCATTATGCTTGATCGGAGGCGGATGAAGTGGCAAAAAAGGCTCGGCCTACACCATGACCATGCCAATCGTCAACCCAAAGTGAATATGAGCCACACAGGTTGGTTGAAATAGCGCAACATGAATGATGGAACCTGGATCCAAGCGTCCCAGGATGCATTGCAGCGAAAACGTTCAACAATGTTCAGCGTGACCAATGTTTCTATCTTGGAAAATGAAATTGCATGCTGTATGGAGTGTTTTTGACATATCTTGTCTCAGGATTTGCTTGCAGTCCTACCATATCCCACAAAATGCAGAAGTGCAGTCAATGCAGCTTTTTACCTAAAATGGTAAAAATTGGTCAAAGCCTCATGCGGTTTATTACCTGCCCCTGGAATAACATCATTGGCAATTATAAGAATAATGCTGATAATAATACAAATTTTGTATGTATGTTTTCAGCCCTACAAAACCATAACTATAGAAGTTTAAATTTATACGTAAAGCTAGATATTTGAAGAAATATCTATATTGAGATATAACTATCTATTTATATAGCTAGATATATATCTATGCAGTAACATACATTAGATAGATAGATAGATAGATAGACTGTATATAAGACTGCAAGTCTTGCACTTGAAGCAGCTTTATGATGTCATTAAGGCTCGATGGTGACACGCGCACCCGGAACAAGGACCACAGGTTGTTAGCGGCCATTTTTCCATCAGTCTCCACTGGAGCTAGAAGTGAGCAGACAGATACTCCTATAGACGCTGCTGGAGCCAGATCATTTGTCTCTGTGATGGACAACGTTTGAAATTCGCCCTTAAGCGGGAGACGGCAGCCTACAACAGTCAAATTGATCGCTGCTTATCACTTCTTTTGTGGTAGGTACAGTTATTCCAGATAGGGGAATGGGTAGGTTAAGTTATTCCAGGGAGGGGAATGCTTATGGGCAAGGCATTATGCTTGATCGGAGGCGGATGAAGTGGCAAAAAAGGCTCGGCCTACACCATGACCATGCCAATCGTCAACCCAAAGTGAATATGAGCCACACAGGTTGGTTGAAATAGCGCAACATGAATGATGGAACCTGGATCCAAGCGTCCCAGGATGCATTGCAGCGAAAACGTTCAACAATGTTCAGCGTGACCAATGTTTCTATCTTGGAAAATGAAATTGCATGATGTATGGAGTGTTTTTGACATATCTTGTCTCAGGATTTGCTTGCAGTCCTACCATATCCCACAAAATGCAGAAGTGCAGTCAATGCAGCTTTTTACCTAAAATGGTAAAAATTGGTCAAAGCCTCATGCGGTTTATTACCTGCCCCTGGAATAACATCAATGGCAATTATAAGAATAATGCTGATAATAATACAAATTTTGTATGTATGTTTTCAGCCCTACAAAACCATAACTATAGAAGTTTAAATTTATACGTAAAGCTAGATATTTGTAGAAATATCTATATTGATATATAACTATCTATTTATATAGCTAGATATATATCTATGCAGTAACATACATTAGATAGATAGATAGATAGATAGATAGACTGTATATAAGCCTGCAAGTCTTGCACTTGAAGCAGCTTTATGATGTCATTAAGGCTCGATGGTGACACGCGCACCCGAAACAAGGACCACAGGTTGTTAGCGGCCATTTTTCCATCAGTCTCCACTGGAGCTAGAAGTGAGCAGACAGATACTCCTATAGACGCTGCTGTAGCCAGATCATTTGTCTCTGTGATGGACAACGTTTGAAATTCGCCCTTAAGCGGGAGACGGCAGCCTACAACAGTCAAATTGATCGCTGCTTATCACTTCTTTTGTGGTAGGTACAGTTATTCCAGATAGGGGAATGGGTAGGTTAAGTTATTCCAGGGAGGGGAATGCTTATGGGCAAGGCATTATGCTTGATCGGAGGCGGATGAAGTGGCAAAAAAGGCTCGGCCTACACCATGACCATGCCAATCGTCAACCCAAAGTGAATATGAGCCACACAGGTTGGTTGAAATAGCGCAACATGAATGATGGAACCTGGATCCAAGCGTCCCAGGATGCATTGCAGCGAAAACGTTCAACAATGTTCAGCGTGACCAATGTTTCTATCTTGGAAAATGAAATTGCATGCTGTATGGAGTGTTTTTGACATATCTTGTCTCAGGATTTGCTTGCAGTCCTACCATATCCCACAAAATGCAGAAGTGCAGTCAATGCAGCTTTTTACCTAAAATGGTAAAAATTGGTCAAAGCCTCATGCGGTTTATTACCTGCCCCTGGAATAACATCATTGGCAATTATAAGAATAATGCTGATAATAATACAAATTTTGTATGTATGTTTTCAGCCCTACAAAACCATAACTATAGAAGTTTAAATTTATACGTAAAGCTAGATATTTGTAGAAATATCTATATTGATATATAACTATCTATTTATATAGCTAGATATATATCTATGCAGTAACATACATTAGATAGATAGATAGATAGATAGACTGTATATAAGCCTGCAAGTCTTGCACTTGAAGCAGCTTTATGATGTCATTAAGGCTCGATGGTGACACGCGCACCCGAAACAAGGACCACAGGTTGTTAGCGGCCATTTTTCCATCAGTCTCCACTGGAGCTAGAAGTGAGCAGACAGATACTCCTATAGACGCTGCTGGAGCCAGATCATTTGTCTCTGTGATGGACAACGTTTGAAATTCGCCCTTAAGCGGGAGACGGCAGCCTACAACAGTCAAATTGATCGCTGCTTATCACTTCTTTTGTGGTAGGTACAGTTATTCCAGATAGGGGAATGGGTAGGTTAAGTTATTCCAGGGAGGGGAATGCTTATGGGCAAGGCATTATGCTTGATCGGAGGCGGATGAAGTGGCAAAAAAGGCTCGGCCTACACCATGACCATGCCAATCGTCAACCCAAAGTGAATATGAGCCACACAGGTTGGTTGAAATAGCGCAACATGAATGATGGAACCTGGATCCAAGCGTCCCAGGATGCATTGCAGCGAAAACGTTCAACAATGTTCAGCGTGACCAATGTTTCTATCTTGGAAAATGAAATTGCATGCTGTATGGAGTGTTTTTGACATATCTTGTCTCAGGATTTGCTTGCAGTCCTACCATATCCCACAAAATGCAGAAGTGCAGTCAATGCAGCTTTTTACCTAAAATGGTAAAAATTGGTCAAAGCCTCATGCGGTTTATTACCTGCCCCTGGAATAACATCAATGGCAATTATAAGAATAATGCTGATAATAATACAAATTTTGTATGTATGTTTTCAGCCCTACAAAACCATAACTATAGAAGTTTAAATTTATACGTAAAGCTAGATATTTGTAGAAATATCTATATTGATATATAACTATCTATTTATATAGCTAGATATATATCTATGCAGTAACATACATTAGATAGATAGATAGATAGATAGATAGACTGTATATAAGCCTGCAAGTCTTGCACTTGAAGCAGCTTTATGATGTCATTAAGGCTCGATGGTGACACGCGCACCCGAAACAAGGACCACAGGTTGTTAGCGGCCATTTTTCCATCAGTCTCCACTGGAGCTAGAAGTGAGCAGACAGATACTCCTATAGACGCTGCTGGAGCCAGATCATTTGTCTCTGTGATGGACAACGTTTGAAATTCGCCCTTAAGCGGGAGACGGCAGCCTACAACAGTCAAATTGATCGCTGCTTATCACTTCTTTTGTGGTAGGTACAGTTATTCCAGATAGGGGAATGGGTAGGTTAAGTTATTCCAGGGAGGGGAATGCTTATGGGCAAGGCATTATGCTTGATCGGAGGCGGATGAAGTGGCAAAAAAGGCTCGGCCTACACCATGACCATGCCAATCGTCAACCCAAAGTGAATATGAGCCACACAGGTTGGTTGAAATAGCGCAACATGAATGATGGAACCTGGATCCAAGCGTCCCAGGATGCATTGCAGCGAAAACGTTCAACAATGTTCAGCGTGACCAATGTTTCTATCTTGGAAAATGAAATTGCATGCTGTATGGAGTGTTTTTGACATATCTTGTCTCAGGATTTGCTTGCAGTCCTACCATATCCCACAAAATGCAGAAGTGCAGTCAATGCAGCTTTTTACCTAAAATGGTAAAAATTGGTCAAAGCCTCATGCGGTTTATTACCTGCCCCTGGAATAACATCATTGGCAATTATAAGAATAATGCTGATAATAATACAAATTTTGTATGTATGTTTTCAGCCCTACAAAACCATAACTATAGAAGTTTAAATTTATACGTAAAGCTAGATATTTGTAGAAATATCTATATTGATATATAACTATCTATTTATATAGCTAGATATATATCTATGCAGTAACATACATTAGATAGATAGATAGATAGACTGTATATAAGCCTGCAAGTCTTGCACTTGAAGCAGCTTTATGATGTCATTAAGGCTCGATGGTGACACGCGCACCCGGAACAAGGACCACAGGTTGTTAGCGGCCATTTTTCCATCAGTCTCCACTGGAGCTAGAAGTGAGCAGACAGATACTCCTATAGACGCTGCTGGAGCCAGATCATTTGTCTCTGTGATGGACAACGTTTGAAATTCGCCCTTAAGCGGGAGACGGCAGCCTACAACAGTCAAATTGATCGCTGCTTATCACTTCTTTTGTGGTAGGTACAGTTATTCCAGATAGGGGAATGGGTAGGTTAAGTTATTCCAGGGAGGGGAATGCTTATGGGCAAGGCATTATGCTTGATCGGAGGCGGATGAAGTGGCAAAAAAGGCTCGGCCTACACCATGACCATGCCAATCGTCAACCCAAAGTGAATATGAGCCACACAGGTTGGTTGAAATAGCGCAACATGAATGATGGAACCTGGATCCAAGCGTCCCAGGATGCATTGCAGCGAAAACGTTCAACAATGTTCAGCGTGACCAATGTTTCTATCTTGGAAAATGAAATTGCATGCTGTATGGAGTGTTTTTGACATATCTTGTCTCAGGATTTGCTTGCAGTCCTACCATATCCCACAAAATGCAGAAGTGCAGTCAATGCAGCTTTTTACCTAAAATGGTAAAAATTGGTCAAAGCCTCATGCGGTTTATTACCTGCCCCTGGAATAACATCATTGGCAATTATAAGAATAATGCTGATAATAATACAAATTTTGTATGTATGTTTTCAGCCCTACAAAACCATAACTATAGAAGTTTAAATTTATACGTAAAGCTAGATATTTGTAGAAATATCTATATTGATATATAACTATCTATTTATATAGCTAGATATATATCTATGCAGTAACATACATTAGATAGATAGATAGATAGACTGTATATAAGCCTGCAAGTCTTGCACTTGAAGCAGCTTTATGATGTCATTAAGGCTCGATGGTGACACGCGCACCCGGAACAAGGACCACAGGTTGTTAGCGGCCATTTTTCCATCAGTCTCCACTGGAGCTAGAAGTGAGCAGACAGATACTCCTATAGACGCTGCTGGAGCCAGATCATTTGTCTCTGTGATGGACAACGTTTGAAATTCGCCCTTAAGCGGGAGACGGCAGCCTACAACAGTCAAATTGATCGCTGCTTATCACTTCTTTTGTGGTAGGTACAGTTATTCCAGATAGGGGAATGGGTAGGTTAAGTTATTCCAGGGAGGGGAATGCTTATGGGCAAGGCATTATGCTTGATCGGAGGCGGATGAAGTGGCAAAAAAGGCTCGGCCTACACCATGACCATGCCAATCGTCAACCCAAAGTGAATATGAGCCACACAGGTTGGTTGAAATAGCGCAACATGAATGATGGAACCTGGATCCAAGCGTCCCAGGATGCATTGCAGCGAAAACGTTCAACAATGTTCAGCGTGACCAATGTTTCTATCTTGGAAAATGAAATTGCATGCTGTATGGAGTGTTTTTGACATATCTTGTCTCAGGATTTGCTTGCAGTCCTACCATATCCCACAAAATGCAGAAGTGCAGTCAATGCAGCTTTTTACCTAAAATGGTAAAAATTGGTCAAAGCCTCATGCGGTTTATTACCTGCCCCTGGAATAACATCATTGGCAATTATAAGAATAATGCTGATAATAATACAAATTTTGTATGTATGTTTTCAGCCCTACAAAACCATAACTATAGAAGTTTAAATTTATACGTAAAGCTAGATATTTGTAGAAATATCTATATTGATATATAACTATCTATTTATATAGCTAGATATATATCTATGCAGTAACATACATTAGATAGATAGATAGATAGATAGACTGTATATAAGCCTGCAAGTCTTGCACTTGAAGCAGCTTTATGATGTCATTAAGGCTCGATGGTGACACGCGCACCCGGAACAAGGACCACAGGTTGTTAGCGGCCATTTTTCCATCAGTCTCCACTGGAGCTAGAAGTGAGCAGACAGATACTCCTATAGACGCTGCTGGAGCCAGATCATTTGTCTCTGTGATGGACAACGTTTGAAATTCGCCCTTAAGCGGGAGACGGCAGCCTACAACAGTCAAATTGATCGCTGCTTATCACTTCTTTTGTGGTAGGTACAGTTATTCCAGATAGGGGAATGGGTAGGTTAAGTTATTCCAGGGAGGGGAATGCTTATGGGCAAGGCATTATGCTTGATCGGAGGCGGATGAAGTGGCAAAAAAGGCTCGGCCTACACCATGACCATGCCAATCGTCAACCCAAAGTGAATATGAGCCACACAGGTTGGTTGAAATAGCGCAACATGAATGATGGAACCTGGATCCAAGCGTCCCAGGATGCATTGCAGCGAAAACGTTCAACAATGTTCAGCGTGACCAATGTTTCTATCTTGGAAAATGAAATTGCATGCTGTATGGAGTGTTTTTGACATATCTTGTCTCAGGATTTGCTTGCAGTCCTACCATATCCCACAAAATGCAGAAGTGCAGTCAATGCAGCTTTTTACCTAAAATGGTAAAAATTGGTCAAAGCCTCATGCGGTTTATTACCTGCCCCTGGAATAACATCATTGGCAATTATAAGAATAATGCTGATAATAATACAAATTTTGTATGTATGTTTTCAGCCCTACAAAACCATAACTATAGAAGTTTAAATTTATACGTAAAGCTAGATATTTGTAGAAATATCTATATTGATATATAACTATCTATTTATATAGCTAGATATATATCTATGCAGTAACATACATTAGATAGATAGATAGATAGATAGACTGTATATAAGCCTGCAAGTCTTGCACTTGAAGCAGCTTTATGATGTCATTAAGGCTCGATGGTGACACGCGCACCCGAAACAAGGACCACAGGTTGTTAGCGGCCATTTTTCCATCAGTCTCCACTGGAGCTAGAAGTGAGCAGACAGATACTCCTATAGACGCTGCTGGAGCCAGATCATTTGTCTCTGTGATGGACAACGTTTGAAATTCGCCCTTAAGCGGGAGACGGCAGCCTACAACAGTCAAATTGATCGCTGCTTATCACTTCTTTTGTGGTAGGTACAGTTATTCCAGATAGGGGAATGGGTAGGTTAAGTTATTCCAGGGAGGGGAATGCTTATGGGCAAGGCATTATGCTTGATCGGAGGCGGATGAAGTGGCAAAAAAGGCTCGGCCTACACCATGACCATGCCAATCGTCAACCCAAAGTGAATATGAGCCACACAGGTTGGTTGAAATAGCGCAACATGAATGATGGAACCTGGATCCAAGCGTCCCAGGATGCATTGCAGCGAAAACGTTCAACAATGTTCAGCGTGACCAATGTTTCTATCTTGGAAAATGAAATTGCATGCTGTATGGAGTGTTTTTGACATATCTTGTCTCAGGATTTGCTTGCAGTCCTACCATATCCCACAAAATGCAGAAGTGCAGTCAATGCAGCTTTTTACCTAAAATGGTAAAAATTGGTCAAAGCCTCATGCGGTTTATTACCTGCCCCTGGAATAACATCATTGGCAATTATAAGAATAATGCTGATAATAATACAAATTTTGTATGTATGTTTTCAGCCCTACAAAACCATAACTATAGAAGTTTAAATTTATACGTAAAGCTAGATATTTGTAGAAATATCTATATTGATATATAACTATCTATTTATATAGCTAGATATATATCTATGCAGTAACATACATTAGATAGATAGATAGATAGACTGTATATAAGCCTGCAAGTCTTGCACTTGAAGCAGCTTTATGATGTCATTAAGGCTCGATGGTGACACGCGCACCCGGAACAAGGACCACAGGTTGTTAGCGGCCATTTTTCCATCAGTCTCCACTGGAGCTAGAAGTGAGCAGACAGATACTCCTATAGACGCTGCTGGAGCCAGATCATTTGTCTCTGTGATGGACAACGTTTGAAATTCGCCCTTAAGCGGGAGACGGCAGCCTACAACAGTCAAATTGATCGCTGCTTATCACTTCTTTTGTGGTAGGTACAGTTATTCCAGATAGGGGAATGGGTAGGTTAAGTTATTCCAGGGAGGGGAATGCTTATGGGCAAGGCATTATGCTTGATCGGAGGCGGATGAAGTGGCAAAAAAGGCTCGGCCTACACCATGACCATGCCAATCGTCAACCCAAAGTGAATATGAGCCACACAGGTTGGTTGAAATAGCGCAACATGAATGATGGAACCTGGATCCAAGCGTCCCAGGATGCATTGCAGCGAAAACGTTCAACAATGTTCAGCGTGACCAATGTTTCTATCTTGGAAAATGAAATTGCATGCTGTATGGAGTGTTTTTGACATATCTTGTCTCAGGATTTGCTTGCAGTCCTACCATATCCCACAAAATGCAGAAGTGCAGTCAATGCAGCTTTTTACCTAAAATGGTAAAAATTGGTCAAAGCCTCATGCGGTTTATTACCTGCCCCTGGAATAACATCATTGGCAATTATAAGAATAATGCTGATAATAATACAAATTTTGTATGTATGTTTTCAGCCCTACAAAACCATAACTATAGAAGTTTAAATTTATACGTAAAGCTAGATATTTGTAGAAATATCTATATTGATATATAACTATCTATTTATATAGCTAGATATATATCTATGCAGTAACATACATTAGATAGATAGATAGATAGACTGTATATAAGCCTGCAAGTCTTGCACTTGAAGCAGCTTTATGATGTCATTAAGGCTCGATGGTGACACGCGCACCCGGAACAAGGACCACAGGTTGTTAGCGGCCATTTTTCCATCAGTCTCCACTGGAGCTAGAAGTGAGCAGACAGATACTCCTATAGACGCTGCTGTAGCCAGATCATTTGTCTCTGTGATGGACAACGTTTGAAATTCGCCCTTAAGCGGGAGACGGCAGCCTACAACAGTCAAATTGATCGCTGCTTATCACTTCTTTTGTGGTAGGTACAGTTATTCCAGATAGGGGAATGGGTAGGTTAAGTTATTCCAGGGAGGGGAATGCTTATGGGCAAGGCATTATGCTTGATCGGAGGCGGATGAAGTGGCAAAAAAGGCTCGGCCTACACCATGACCATGCCAATCGTCAACCCAAAGTGAATATGAGCCACACAGGTTGGTTGAAATAGCGCAACATGAATGATGGAACCTGGATCCAAGCGTCCCAGGATGCATTGCAGCGAAAACGTTCAACAATGTTCAGCGTGACCAATGTTTCTATCTTGGAAAATGAAATTGCATGCTGTATGGAGTGTTTTTGACATATCTTGTCTCAGGATTTGCTTGCAGTCCTACCATATCCCACAAAATGCAGAAGTGCAGTCAATGCAGCTTTTTACCTAAAATGGTAAAAATTGGTCAAAGCCTCATGCGGTTTATTACCTGCCCCTGGAATAACATCATTGGCAATTATAAGAATAATGCTGATAATAATACAAATTTTGTATGTATGTTTTCAGCCCTACAAAACCATAACTATAGAAGTTTAAATTTATACGTAAAGCTAGATATTTGTAGAAATATCTATATTGATATATAACTATCTATTTATATAGCTAGATATATATCTATGCAGTAACATACATTAGATAGATAGATAGATAGATAGATAGATAGATAGACTGTATATAAGCCTGCAAGTCTTGCACTTGAAGCAGCTTTATGATGTCATTAAGGCTCGATGGTGACATGCGCACCCGGAACAAGGACCACAGGTTGTTAGCGGCCATTTTTCCATCAGTCTCCACTGGAGCTAGAAGTGAGCAGACAGATACTCCTATAGACGCTGCTGTAGCCAGATCATTTGTCTCTGTGATGGACAACGTTTGAAATTCGCCCTTAAGCGGGAGACGGCAGCCTACAACAGTCAAATTGATCGCTGCTTATCACTTCTTTTGTGGTAGGTACAGTTATTCCAGATAGGGGAATGGGTAGGTTAAGTTATTCCAGGGAGGGGAATGCTTATGGGCAAGGCATTATGCTTGATCGGAGGCGGATGAAGTGGCAAAAAAGGCTCGGCCTACACCATGACCATGCCAATCGTCAACCCAAAGTGAATATGAGCCACACAGGTTGGTTGAAATAGCGCAACATGAATGATGGAACCTGGATCCAAGCGTCCCAGGATGCATTGCAGCGAAAACGTTCAACAATGTTCAGCGTGACCAATGTTTCTATCTTGGAAAATGAAATTGCATGCTGTATGGAGTGTTTTTGACATATCTTGTCTCAGGATTTGCTTGCAGTCCTACCATATCCCACAAAATGCAGAAGTGCAGTCAATGCAGCTTTTTACCTAAAATGGTAAAAATTGGTCAAAGCCTCATGCGGTTTATTACCTGCCCCTGGAATAACATCATTGGCAATTATAAGAATAATGCTGATAATAATACAAATTTTGTATGTATGTTTTCAGCCCTACAAAACCATAACTATAGAAGTTTAAATTTATACGTAAAGCTAGATATTTGAAGAAATATCTATATTGAGATATAACTATCTATTTATATAGCTAGATATATATCTATGCAGTAACATACATTAGATAGATAGATAGATAGATAGACTGTATATAAGACTGCAAGTCTTGCACTTGAAGCAGCTTTATGATGTCATTAAGGCTCGATGGTGACACGCGCACCCGGAACAAGGACCACAGGTTGTTAGCGGCCATTTTTCCATCAGTCTCCACTGGAGCTAGAAGTGAGCAGACAGATACTCCTATAGACGCTGCTGGAGCCAGATCATTTGTCTCTGTGATGGACAACGTTTGAAATTCGCCCTTAAGCGGGAGACGGCAGCCTACAACAGTCAAATTGATCGCTGCTTATCACTTCTTTTGTGGTAGGTACAGTTATTCCAGATAGGGGAATGGGTAGGTTAAGTTATTCCAGGGAGGGGAATGCTTATGGGCAAGGCATTATGCTTGATCGGAGGCGGATGAAGTGGCAAAAAAGGCTCGGCCTACACCATGACCATGCCAATCGTCAACCCAAAGTGAATATGAGCCACACAGGTTGGTTGAAATAGCGCAACATGAATGATGGAACCTGGATCCAAGCGTCCCAGGATGCATTGCAGCGAAAACGTTCAACAATGTTCAGCGTGACCAATGTTTCTATCTTGGAAAATGAAATTGCATGATGTATGGAGTGTTTTTGACATATCTTGTCTCAGGATTTGCTTGCAGTCCTACCATATCCCACAAAATGCAGAAGTGCAGTCAATGCAGCTTTTTACCTAAAATGGTAAAAATTGGTCAAAGCCTCATGCGGTTTATTACCTGCCCCTGGAATAACATCAATGGCAATTATAAGAATAATGCTGATAATAATACAAATTTTGTATGTATGTTTTCAGCCCTACAAAACCATAACTATAGAAGTTTAAATTTATACGTAAAGCTAGATATTTGTAGAAATATCTATATTGATATATAACTATCTATTTATATAGCTAGATATATATCTATGCAGTAACATACATTAGATAGATAGATAGATAGATAGATAGACTGTATATAAGCCTGCAAGTCTTGCACTTGAAGCAGCTTTATGATGTCATTAAGGCTCGATGGTGACACGCGCACCCGAAACAAGGACCACAGGTTGTTAGCGGCCATTTTTCCATCAGTCTCCACTGGAGCTAGAAGTGAGCAGACAGATACTCCTATAGACGCTGCTGTAGCCAGATCATTTGTCTCTGTGATGGACAACGTTTGAAATTCGCCCTTAAGCGGGAGACGGCAGCCTACAACAGTCAAATTGATCGCTGCTTATCACTTCTTTTGTGGTAGGTACAGTTATTCCAGATAGGGGAATGGGTAGGTTAAGTTATTCCAGGGAGGGGAATGCTTATGGGCAAGGCATTATGCTTGATCGGAGGCGGATGAAGTGGCAAAAAAGGCTCGGCCTACACCATGACCATGCCAATCGTCAACCCAAAGTGAATATGAGCCACACAGGTTGGTTGAAATAGCGCAACATGAATGATGGAACCTGGATCCAAGCGTCCCAGGATGCATTGCAGCGAAAACGTTCAACAATGTTCAGCGTGACCAATGTTTCTATCTTGGAAAATGAAATTGCATGCTGTATGGAGTGTTTTTGACATATCTTGTCTCAGGATTTGCTTGCAGTCCTACCATATCCCACAAAATGCAGAAGTGCAGTCAATGCAGCTTTTTACCTAAAATGGTAAAAATTGGTCAAAGCCTCATGCGGTTTATTACCTGCCCCTGGAATAACATCATTGGCAATTATAAGAATAATGCTGATAATAATACAAATTTTGTATGTATGTTTTCAGCCCTACAAAACCATAACTATAGAAGTTTAAATTTATACGTAAAGCTAGATATTTGTAGAAATATCTATATTGATATATAACTATCTATTTATATAGCTAGATATATATCTATGCAGTAACATACATTAGATAGATAGATAGATAGATAGACTGTATATAAGCCTGCAAGTCTTGCACTTGAAGCAGCTTTATGATGTCATTAAGGCTCGATGGTGACACGCGCACCCGAAACAAGGACCACAGGTTGTTAGCGGCCATTTTTCCATCAGTCTCCACTGGAGCTAGAAGTGAGCAGACAGATACTCCTATAGACGCTGCTGGAGCCAGATCATTTGTCTCTGTGATGGACAACGTTTGAAATTCGCCCTTAAGCGGGAGACGGCAGCCTACAACAGTCAAATTGATCGCTGCTTATCACTTCTTTTGTGGTAGGTACAGTTATTCCAGATAGGGGAATGGGTAGGTTAAGTTATTCCAGGGAGGGGAATGCTTATGGGCAAGGCATTATGCTTGATCGGAGGCGGATGAAGTGGCAAAAAAGGCTCGGCCTACACCATGACCATGCCAATCGTCAACCCAAAGTGAATATGAGCCACACAGGTTGGTTGAAATAGCGCAACATGAATGATGGAACCTGGATCCAAGCGTCCCAGGATGCATTGCAGCGAAAACGTTCAACAATGTTCAGCGTGACCAATGTTTCTATCTTGGAAAATGAAATTGCATGCTGTATGGAGTGTTTTTGACATATCTTGTCTCAGGATTTGCTTGCAGTCCTACCATATCCCACAAAATGCAGAAGTGCAGTCAATGCAGCTTTTTACCTAAAATGGTAAAAATTGGTCAAAGCCTCATGCGGTTTATTACCTGCCCCTGGAATAACATCAATGGCAATTATAAGAATAATGCTGATAATAATACAAATTTTGTATGTATGTTTTCAGCCCTACAAAACCATAACTATAGAAGTTTAAATTTATACGTAAAGCTAGATATTTGTAGAAATATCTATATTGATATATAACTATCTATTTATATAGCTAGATATATATCTATGCAGTAACATACATTAGATAGATAGATAGATAGATAGATAGACTGTATATAAGCCTGCAAGTCTTGCACTTGAAGCAGCTTTATGATGTCATTAAGGCTCGATGGTGACACGCGCACCCGAAACAAGGACCACAGGTTGTTAGCGGCCATTTTTCCATCAGTCTCCACTGGAGCTAGAAGTGAGCAGACAGATACTCCTATAGACGCTGCTGGAGCCAGATCATTTGTCTCTGTGATGGACAACGTTTGAAATTCGCCCTTAAGCGGGAGACGGCAGCCTACAACAGTCAAATTGATCGCTGCTTATCACTTCTTTTGTGGTAGGTACAGTTATTCCAGATAGGGGAATGGGTAGGTTAAGTTATTCCAGGGAGGGGAATGCTTATGGGCAAGGCATTATGCTTGATCGGAGGCGGATGAAGTGGCAAAAAAGGCTCGGCCTACACCATGACCATGCCAATCGTCAACCCAAAGTGAATATGAGCCACACAGGTTGGTTGAAATAGCGCAACATGAATGATGGAACCTGGATCCAAGCGTCCCAGGATGCATTGCAGCGAAAACGTTCAACAATGTTCAGCGTGACCAATGTTTCTATCTTGGAAAATGAAATTGCATGCTGTATGGAGTGTTTTTGACATATCTTGTCTCAGGATTTGCTTGCAGTCCTACCATATCCCACAAAATGCAGAAGTGCAGTCAATGCAGCTTTTTACCTAAAATGGTAAAAATTGGTCAAAGCCTCATGCGGTTTATTACCTGCCCCTGGAATAACATCATTGGCAATTATAAGAATAATGCTGATAATAATACAAATTTTGTATGTATGTTTTCAGCCCTACAAAACCATAACTATAGAAGTTTAAATTTATACGTAAAGCTAGATATTTGTAGAAATATCTATATTGATATATAACTATCTATTTATATAGCTAGATATATATCTATGCAGTAACATACATTAGATAGATAGATAGATAGACTGTATATAAGCCTGCAAGTCTTGCACTTGAAGCAGCTTTATGATGTCATTAAGGCTCGATGGTGACACGCGCACCCGGAACAAGGACCACAGGTTGTTAGCGGCCATTTTTCCATCAGTCTCCACTGGAGCTAGAAGTGAGCAGACAGATACTCCTATAGACGCTGCTGGAGCCAGATCATTTGTCTCTGTGATGGACAACGTTTGAAATTCGCCCTTAAGCGGGAGACGGCAGCCTACAACAGTCAAATTGATCGCTGCTTATCACTTCTTTTGTGGTAGGTACAGTTATTCCAGATAGGGGAATGGGTAGGTTAAGTTATTCCAGGGAGGGGAATGCTTATGGGCAAGGCATTATGCTTGATCGGAGGCGGATGAAGTGGCAAAAAAGGCTCGGCCTACACCATGACCATGCCAATCGTCAACCCAAAGTGAATATGAGCCACACAGGTTGGTTGAAATAGCGCAACATGAATGATGGAACCTGGATCCAAGCGTCCCAGGATGCATTGCAGCGAAAACGTTCAACAATGTTCAGCGTGACCAATGTTTCTATCTTGGAAAATGAAATTGCATGCTGTATGGAGTGTTTTTGACATATCTTGTCTCAGGATTTGCTTGCAGTCCTACCATATCCCACAAAATGCAGAAGTGCAGTCAATGCAGCTTTTTACCTAAAATGGTAAAAATTGGTCAAAGCCTCATGCGGTTTATTACCTGCCCCTGGAATAACATCATTGGCAATTATAAGAATAATGCTGATAATAATACAAATTTTGTATGTATGTTTTCAGCCCTACAAAACCATAACTATAGAAGTTTAAATTTATACGTAAAGCTAGATATTTGTAGAAATATCTATATTGATATATAACTATCTATTTATATAGCTAGATATATATCTATGCAGTAACATACATTAGATAGATAGATAGATAGACTGTATATAAGCCTGCAAGTCTTGCACTTGAAGCAGCTTTATGATGTCATTAAGGCTCGATGGTGACACGCGCACCCGGAACAAGGACCACAGGTTGTTAGCGGCCATTTTTCCATCAGTCTCCACTGGAGCTAGAAGTGAGCAGACAGATACTCCTATAGACGCTGCTGGAGCCAGATCATTTGTCTCTGTGATGGACAACGTTTGAAATTCGCCCTTAAGCGGGAGACGGCAGCCTACAACAGTCAAATTGATCGCTGCTTATCACTTCTTTTGTGGTAGGTACAGTTATTCCAGATAGGGGAATGGGTAGGTTAAGTTATTCCAGGGAGGGGAATGCTTATGGGCAAGGCATTATGCTTGATCGGAGGCGGATGAAGTGGCAAAAAAGGCTCGGCCTACACCATGACCATGCCAATCGTCAACCCAAAGTGAATATGAGCCACACAGGTTGGTTGAAATAGCGCAACATGAATGATGGAACCTGGATCCAAGCGTCCCAGGATGCATTGCAGCGAAAACGTTCAACAATGTTCAGCGTGACCAATGTTTCTATCTTGGAAAATGAAATTGCATGCTGTATGGAGTGTTTTTGACATATCTTGTCTCAGGATTTGCTTGCAGTCCTACCATATCCCACAAAATGCAGAAGTGCAGTCAATGCAGCTTTTTACCTAAAATGGTAAAAATTGGTCAAAGCCTCATGCGGTTTATTACCTGCCCCTGGAATAACATCATTGGCAATTATAAGAATAATGCTGATAATAATACAAATTTTGTATGTATGTTTTCAGCCCTACAAAACCATAACTATAGAAGTTTAAATTTATACGTAAAGCTAGATATTTGTAGAAATATCTATATTGATATATAACTATCTATTTATATAGCTAGATATATATCTATGCAGTAACATACATTAGATAGATAGATAGATAGATAGACTGTATATAAGCCTGCAAGTCTTGCACTTGAAGCAGCTTTATGATGTCATTAAGGCTCGATGGTGACACGCGCACCCGGAACAAGGACCACAGGTTGTTAGCGGCCATTTTTCCATCAGTCTCCACTGGAGCTAGAAGTGAGCAGACAGATACTCCTATAGACGCTGCTGGAGCCAGATCATTTGTCTCTGTGATGGACAACGTTTGAAATTCGCCCTTAAGCGGGAGACGGCAGCCTACAACAGTCAAATTGATCGCTGCTTATCACTTCTTTTGTGGTAGGTACAGTTATTCCAGATAGGGGAATGGGTAGGTTAAGTTATTCCAGGGAGGGGAATGCTTATGGGCAAGGCATTATGCTTGATCGGAGGCGGATGAAGTGGCAAAAAAGGCTCGGCCTACACCATGACCATGCCAATCGTCAACCCAAAGTGAATATGAGCCACACAGGTTGGTTGAAATAGCGCAACATGAATGATGGAACCTGGATCCAAGCGTCCCAGGATGCATTGCAGCGAAAACGTTCAACAATGTTCAGCGTGACCAATGTTTCTATCTTGGAAAATGAAATTGCATGCTGTATGGAGTGTTTTTGACATATCTTGTCTCAGGATTTGCTTGCAGTCCTACCATATCCCACAAAATGCAGAAGTGCAGTCAATGCAGCTTTTTACCTAAAATGGTAAAAATTGGTCAAAGCCTCATGCGGTTTATTACCTGCCCCTGGAATAACATCATTGGCAATTATAAGAATAATGCTGATAATAATACAAATTTTGTATGTATGTTTTCAGCCCTACAAAACCATAACTATAGAAGTTTAAATTTATACGTAAAGCTAGATATTTGTAGAAATATCTATATTGATATATAACTATCTATTTATATAGCTAGATATATATCTATGCAGTAACATACATTAGATAGATAGATAGATAGATAGACTGTATATAAGCCTGCAAGTCTTGCACTTGAAGCAGCTTTATGATGTCATTAAGGCTCGATGGTGACACGCGCACCCGAAACAAGGACCACAGGTTGTTAGCGGCCATTTTTCCATCAGTCTCCACTGGAGCTAGAAGTGAGCAGACAGATACTCCTATAGACGCTGCTGGAGCCAGATCATTTGTCTCTGTGATGGACAACGTTTGAAATTCGCCCTTAAGCGGGAGACGGCAGCCTACAACAGTCAAATTGATCGCTGCTTATCACTTCTTTTGTGGTAGGTACAGTTATTCCAGATAGGGGAATGGGTAGGTTAAGTTATTCCAGGGAGGGGAATGCTTATGGGCAAGGCATTATGCTTGATCGGAGGCGGATGAAGTGGCAAAAAAGGCTCGGCCTACACCATGACCATGCCAATCGTCAACCCAAAGTGAATATGAGCCACACAGGTTGGTTGAAATAGCGCAACATGAATGATGGAACCTGGATCCAAGCGTCCCAGGATGCATTGCAGCGAAAACGTTCAACAATGTTCAGCGTGACCAATGTTTCTATCTTGGAAAATGAAATTGCATGCTGTATGGAGTGTTTTTGACATATCTTGTCTCAGGATTTGCTTGCAGTCCTACCATATCCCACAAAATGCAGAAGTGCAGTCAATGCAGCTTTTTACCTAAAATGGTAAAAATTGGTCAAAGCCTCATGCGGTTTATTACCTGCCCCTGGAATAACATCATTGGCAATTATAAGAATAATGCTGATAATAATACAAATTTTGTATGTATGTTTTCAGCCCTACAAAACCATAACTATAGAAGTTTAAATTTATACGTAAAGCTAGATATTTGTAGAAATATCTATATTGATATATAACTATCTATTTATATAGCTAGATATATATCTATGCAGTAACATACATTAGATAGATAGATAGATAGACTGTATATAAGCCTGCAAGTCTTGCACTTGAAGCAGCTTTATGATGTCATTAAGGCTCGATGGTGACACGCGCACCCGGAACAAGGACCACAGGTTGTTAGCGGCCATTTTTCCATCAGTCTCCACTGGAGCTAGAAGTGAGCAGACAGATACTCCTATAGACGCTGCTGGAGCCAGATCATTTGTCTCTGTGATGGACAACGTTTGAAATTCGCCCTTAAGCGGGAGACGGCAGCCTACAACAGTCAAATTGATCGCTGCTTATCACTTCTTTTGTGGTAGGTACAGTTATTCCAGATAGGGGAATGGGTAGGTTAAGTTATTCCAGGGAGGGGAATGCTTATGGGCAAGGCATTATGCTTGATCGGAGGCGGATGAAGTGGCAAAAAAGGCTCGGCCTACACCATGACCATGCCAATCGTCAACCCAAAGTGAATATGAGCCACACAGGTTGGTTGAAATAGCGCAACATGAATGATGGAACCTGGATCCAAGCGTCCCAGGATGCATTGCAGCGAAAACGTTCAACAATGTTCAGCGTGACCAATGTTTCTATCTTGGAAAATGAAATTGCATGCTGTATGGAGTGTTTTTGACATATCTTGTCTCAGGATTTGCTTGCAGTCCTACCATATCCCACAAAATGCAGAAGTGCAGTCAATGCAGCTTTTTACCTAAAATGGTAAAAATTGGTCAAAGCCTCATGCGGTTTATTACCTGCCCCTGGAATAACATCATTGGCAATTATAAGAATAATGCTGATAATAATACAAATTTTGTATGTATGTTTTCAGCCCTACAAAACCATAACTATAGAAGTTTAAATTTATACGTAAAGCTAGATATTTGTAGAAATATCTATATTGATATATAACTATCTATTTATATAGCTAGATATATATCTATGCAGTAACATACATTAGATAGATAGATAGATAGACTGTATATAAGCCTGCAAGTCTTGCACTTGAAGCAGCTTTATGATGTCATTAAGGCTCGATGGTGACACGCGCACCCGGAACAAGGACCACAGGTTGTTAGCGGCCATTTTTCCATCAGTCTCCACTGGAGCTAGAAGTGAGCAGACAGATACTCCTATAGACGCTGCTGTAGCCAGATCATTTGTCTCTGTGATGGACAACGTTTGAAATTCGCCCTTAAGCGGGAGACGGCAGCCTACAACAGTCAAATTGATCGCTGCTTATCACTTCTTTTGTGTAGGTACAGTTATTCCAGATAGGGGAATGGGTAGGTTAAGTTATTCCAGGAGGGAATGCTTATGGGCAAGGCATTATGCTTGATCGGAGGCGGATGAAGTGGCAAAAAAGGCTCGGCCTACACCATGACCATGCAATCGTCAACCAAAGTGAATATGAGCCACACAGGTTGGTTGAAATAGCGCAACATGAATGATGGAACCTGGATCCAAGCGTCCAGGATGCATTGCAGCGAAAACGTTCAACAATGTTCAGCGTGACCAATGTTTCTATCTTGGAAAATGAAATTGCATGCTGTATGGAGTGTTTTTGACATATCTTGTCTCAGGATTTGCTTGCAGTCCTACCATATCCCACAAAATGCAGAAGTGCAGTCAATGCAGCTTTTACCTAAAATGGTAAAAATTGGTCAAAGCCTCATGCGGTTTATTACCTGCCCTGGAATAACATCATTGGCAATTATAAGAATAATGCTGATAATAATACAAATTTTGTATGTATGTTTTCAGCCCTACAAAACCATAACTATAGAAGTTTAAATTTATACGTAAAGCTAGATATTTGTAGAAATATCTATATTGATATATAACTATCTATTTATATAGCTAGATATATATCTATGCAGTAACATACATTAGATAGATAGATAGATAGACTGTATATAAGCCTGCAAGTCTTGCACTTGAAGCAGCTTTATGATGTCATTAAGGCTCGATGGTGACACGCGCACCCGGAACAAGGACCACAGGTTGTTAGCGGCCATTTTTCCATCAGTCTCCACTGGAGCTAGAAGTGAGCAGACAGATACTCCTATAGACGCTGCTGGAGCCAGATCATTTGTCTCTGTGATGGACAACGTTTGAAATTCGCCCTTAAGCGGGAGACGGCAGCCTACAACAGTCAAATTGATCGCTGCTTATCACTTCTTTTGTGGTAGGTACAGTTTATTCCAGATAGGGGAATGGGTAGGTTAAGTTATTCCAGGGAGGGGAATGCTTATGGGCAAGGCATTATGCTTGATCGGAGGCGGATGAAGTGGCAAAAAGGCTCGGCCTACACCATGACCATGCCAATCGTCAACCAAAGTGAATATGAGCCACACAGGTGGTTGAAATAGCGCAACATGAATGATGGAACCTGGATCCAAGCGTCCCAGGATGCATTGCAGCGAAAACGTTCAACAATGTTCAGCGTGACCAATGTTTCTATCTTGGAAAATGAAATTGCATGCTGTATGGAGTGTTTTTTGACATATCTTGTCTCAGGATTTGCTTGCAGTCCTACCATATCCCACAAAATGCAGAAGTGCAGTCAATGCAGCTTTTTACCTAAAATGGTAAAAATTGTCAAAGCCTCATGCGGTTTATTACCTGCCCCTGGAATAACATCATTGGCAATTATAAGAAATAAAGCTGATAATAATACAAAATTTTGTATGTATGTTTTCAGCCCTACAAAACCATAACTATAGAAGTTTAAATTTATACGTAAAGCTAGATATTTGTAGAAATATCTATATTGATATATAACTATCTATTTATATAGCTAGATATATATCTATGCAGTAACATACATTAGATAGATAGATAGATAGATAGACTGTATATAAGCCTGCAAGTCTTGCACTTGAAGCAGCTTTATGATGTCATTAAGGCTCGATGGTGACACGCGCACCCGAAACAAGGACCACAGGTTGTTAGCGGCCATTTTTCCATCAGTCTCCACTGGAGCTAGAAGTGAGCAGACAGATACTCCTATAGACGC
Organism: Eleutherodactylus coqui; assembly: GCF_035609145.1. NCBI lineage: Eukaryota > Metazoa > Chordata > Amphibia > Anura > Eleutherodactylidae > Eleutherodactylus > Eleutherodactylus coqui. The sequence continues at coordinate 105,838,160 of NC_089849.1, forward strand.
TGCTGGAGCCAGATCATTTGTCTCTGTGATGGACAACGTTTTGAAATTCGCCCTTAAAGCGGGAGACTGCAGCCTACAACAGTCAAATTGATCGCTGCTTATCACTTCTTTTTGTGGTAGGTACAGTTATTCCAGATAGGGGAATGGGTAAGGTTAAGTTATTCCAGGGAGGGGAATGCTTATGGGCAAGGCATTATGCTTGATCGGAGGCGGATGAAGTGGCAAAAAAGGCTCGGCCTACACCATGACCATGCCAATCGTCAACCCAAAGTGAATATGAGCCACACAGGTTGGTTGAAATAGCGCAACATGAATGATGGAACCTGGATCCAAGCGTCCCAGGATGCATTGCAGCGAAAACGTTCAACAATGTTCAGCGTGACCAATGTTTCTATCTTGGAAAATGAAATTGCATGCTGTATGGAGTGTTTTTGACATATCTTGTCTCAGGATTTGCTTGCAGTCCTACCATATCCCACAAAATGCAGAAGTGCAGTCAATGCAGCTTTTTACCTAAAATGGTAAAAATTGGTCAAAGCCTCATGCGGTTTATTACCTGCCCCTGGAATAACATCATTGGCAATTATAAGAATAATGCTGATAATAATACAAATTTTGTATGTATGTTTTCAGCCCTACAAAACCATAACTATAGAAGTTTAAATTATACGTAAAGCTAGATATTTGTGAAATATCTATATTGATATATAACTATCTATTTATATAGCTAGATATATATCTATGCAGTAACATACATTAGATAGATAGATAGATAGATAGACTGTATATAAGCCTGCAAGTCTTGCACTTGAAGCAGCTTTATGATGTCATTAAGGCTCGATGGTGACACGCGCACCCGAAACAAGGACCACAGGTTGTTAGCGGCCATTTTTCCATCAGTCTCCACTGGAGCTAGAAGTGAGCAGACAGATACTCCTATAGACGCTGCTGGAGCCAGATCATTTGTCTCTGTGATGGACAACGTTTGAAATTCGCCCTTAAGCGGGAGACGGCAGCCTACAACAGTCAAATTGATCGCTGCTTATCACTTCTTTTGTGGTAGGTACAGTTATTCCAGATAGGGGAATGGGTAGGTTAAGTTATTCCAGGGAGGGGAATGCTTATGGGCAAGGCATTATGCTTGATCGGAGGCGGATGAAGTGGCAAAAAAGGCTCGGCCTACACCATGACCATGCCAATCGTCAACCCAAAGTGAATATGAGCCACACAGGTTGGTTGAAATAGCGCAACATGAATGATGGAACCTGGATCCAAGCGTCCCAGATGCATTGCAGCGAAAACGTTCACAATGTCAGCGTGACAATGTTTCTATCTTGGAAAATGAAATTGCATGCTGTATGGAGTGTTTTTGACATATCCTTGTCTCAGGATTTGCTTGCAGTCCTACCATATCCCACAAAATGCAGAAGTGCAGTCAATGCAGCTTTTTTACCTAAAATGGTAAAAATTGGTCAAAGCCTCATGCGGTTTATTACCTGCCCCTGGAATAACATCATTGCAATTATAAGAATAATGCTGATAATAATACAAATTTTGTATGTATGTTTTCAGCCCTACAAAACCATAACTATAGAAGTTTAAATTTATACGTAAAGCTAGATATTTGTAGAAATATCTATATTGATATATAACTATCTATTTATATAGCTAGATATATATCTATGCAGTAACATACATTAGATAGATAGATAGATAGATAGACTGTATATAAGCCTGCAAGTCTTGCACTTGAAGCAGCTTTATGATGTCATTAAGGCTCGATGGTGACACGCGCACCCGGAACAAGGACCACAGGTTGTTAGCGGCATTTTTCCATCAGTCTCCACTGGAGCTAGAAGTGAGCAGACAGATACTCCTATAGACGCTGCTGGAGCCAGATCAATTTGTCTCTGTGATGGACAACGTTTGAAATTCGCCCTAAGCGGTGAGACGGCAGCCTACAACAGTCAAATTGATCGCTGCTTATCACTTTCTTTTGTGGTAGGTACAGTTATTCCAGATAGGGGAATGGGTAGGTTAAGTTATTCCAGGGAGGGAATGCTTATGGGCAAGGCATTATGCTTGATCGGAGGCGGATGAAGTGGCAAAAAAGGCTCGGCCTACACCATGACCATGCCAATCGTCACCCAAAGTGAATATGAGCCACACAGGTGGTTGAAATAGCGCAACATGAATGATGGAACCTGGATCCAAGCGTCCCAGGATGCATTGCAGCGAAAACGTTCAACAATGTTCAGCGTGACCAATGTTTTCTATCTTGGAAAATGAAATTGCATCGCTGTATGGAGTGTTTTTGACATATCTTGTCTCAGGATTTGCTTGCAGTCCTACCATATCCCACAAAATGCAGAAGTGCAGTCAATGCAGCTTTTTACCTAAAATGGTAAAAATTGGTCAAAAGCCTCATGCGGTTTATTACCTGCCCCTGGAATAACATCATTGGCAATTATAAGAATAATGCTGATAATAATACAAATTTTGTATGTATGTTTTCAGCCCTACAAAACCATAACTATAGAAGTTTAAATTTATACGTAAAGCTAGATATTTGTAGAAATATCCTATATTGATATATAACTATCTATTTATATAGCTAGATATATATCTATGCAGTAACATACATTAGATAGATAGATAGATAGACTGTATATAAGCCTGCAAGTCTTGCACTGAAGCAGCTTTATGATGTCATTAAGGCTCGATGGTGACACGCGCACCCGGAACAAGGACCACAGGTTGTTAGCGGCCATTTTTCCATCAGTCTCCCACTGGAGCTAGAAGTGAGCAGACAGATACTCCTATAGACGCTGCTGGAGCCAGATCATTTGTCTCTGTGATGGACAACGTTGAAATTCGCCTTAAGCGGGAGACGGCAGCCTACAACAGTCAAAATGATCGCTGCTTATCACTTCTTTTGTGGTAGGTACAGTTATTCCAGATAGGGGAATGGGTAGGTTAGTATTCCAGGGAGGGGAATGCTTATGGGCAAGGCATTATGCTTGATCGGAGGCGGATGAAGTGGCAAAAAAGGCTCGGCCTACACCATGACCATGCCAATCGTCAACCCAAAGTGAATATGAGCCACACAGGTTGGTTGAAATAGCGCAACATGAATGATGGAACCTGGATCCAAGCGTCCAGGATGCATTGCAGCGAAAACGTTCAACAATGTTCAGCGGACCAATGTTTCTATCTTGAAAATGAAATTGCATGCTGGTATGGAGTGTTTTTGACATATCTTGTCTCAGGATTTGCTTGCAGTCCTACCATATCCCACAAAATGCAGAAGTGCAGTCAATGCAGCTTTTTACCTAAAATGGTAAAAATTGGTCAAAGCTCATGCCGGTTTATTACCTGCCCCTGAATAACATCATTGGCAATTATAAGAATAATGCTGATAATAATACAAATTTTGTATGTATGTTTTTCAGCCCTACAAAACCATAACTATAGAAGTTTAAATTTATACGTAAAGCTAGATATTTGTAGAAATATCTATATTGATATATAACTATCTATTTATATAGCTAGATATATATCTATGCAGTAACATACATTAGATAGATAGATAGATAGATAGACTGTATATAAGCCTGCAAGTCTTGCACTTGAAGCAGCTTTATGATGTCATTAAGGCTCGATGGTGACACGCGCACCCGAAACAAGGACCACAGGGTTGTTAGCGCCATTTTTCCATCAGTCTCCACTGGAGCTAGAAGTGAGCAGACAGATACTCCTATAGACGCTGCTGGAGCCAGATCATTTGTCTCTGTGATGGACAACGTTTGAAATA